>NC_056746.1:1223165547-1223283047 GCF_019279795.1 Protopterus annectens | reverse complement strand
TGTGGATGAGGAGATGAAACCTTGGTATAGTCTAAGCTATATTTAGCTATTACTTTTGGATTATGTTAATATGTCTGTTGTTAGTGGCCTGGCTTAGACACCAGTGAAAATAAAATGTTATATCTTGCAGAATCATTATACTCATAATAGTCTGAGACAAGTAAATGAATGAATGAATGAATGAATGAATAAAACATTCTTCCAGCACTTCTGAGCAGTTACTTAGCCTTTATCTTTATTCAAAATGGATATTTTAACTGCAGCAAGCAGTAAAACTCTTTGTTTGCATTATAATTGGCTTAATTTACTGTGGACTGGGAAGAAAGATGATACATTTATTAATCCAGTTTCTGCCTGCTGGAGATTTTATGAAAGTAAAATACAGTTTTGGCCATGTCATCATCTAAACCTAAACAAAAAAGCAATTTCTTACCCATATTGAAATCCTAAATATTCTATAGAGCACACATTACACTTTGAAGAATATAATGCTAGTATAATTCATTCTATATCAGCTGTGATATGTTAAAAATAAATCATCTGGATTAAAAAAAATCAGACAGAACTAAAAAACAATGCAAATCTTTGTCTATAATGCATATGTAATACAGCAGGTTATAGAATTCTGCTAAAGGCACTGTTATCCTTTTATTCATTTACTTCTGCATTTCATCAAAAAATGATTTTTCTTTGAGGAACATACTCAAAGGGGAAAAAGCAGCTTGCCTACCTCACTTCTAGCATTCATAATTCAGTATGGGGTTTGTCATAGGAAGATGAATTTTGATCACATCTGCAAAGACCATAGGGAGGTGAGGGTCACAATTACCTCTGGCAGCACAATAAGGAACAAAGGTTTGAATGAAGAGTATGATCACACATCGAATGGGATTATAATTGCATCTTTTGTTAACATGGCAACTCATTTGAGGCTAGCTGCATGATTGAGATGTCTTGCTGTTCCTGTTTCAGATTTCTCTCTCTCTCTTTTTTTTTTTTTATTTTTTTATTTTTTTATCATTGAAAATCAGAAGAGTACAACATGGAATATATAATTATATAATGTTAAACCTGATCCTTTTTAAATATGCCAACATTCATTTTAAATCAAATGTTTAAATTTAACCCCGCGCTTCTTTTATTTCCTAATAGTTTTGTGCATTCCACAGAGTAATCTGAGATAGTTAAAGTCCTATGTTACGACAATACCCTTTTTAACTGCTGTAATCACCATTTTCTTATGTATCTTTGCTAAGTCTTGATAATCGACCTTAGAATCAAAATTATAAATTAAAACAGAGTGATCCTATAAAATATTTCTTGAGTAAAAATATGTTTTGCTGTTCAGAAGGACAATTTCTGAAAGTGAAACATGATGCTGTTAAAAAAGGGTAAGGACAAGATGTACCGAATAAAGTGAGCGTAAGACAGACAGCTGCAAGAAAGAAACAAAGTAGAATGTAATAAAGTTCATATTTTTAGAGAACGGGGAAGAAAAAATACATGAAATATGGCAAATTTAAAAAAAGATTAGCAAGGATGGGACTAGCTGCAATAAAGTCTTATAAGCAGATGAAAGCACTATTTCATATCTGATTTGGTTCAATCCATGTGAGCTACCCTTTATGGAAGAAAAGAATGCAACAAAGGCAACAGTGAAAGAAACCAGAAAACAGAAGTAGAAAAAGAAGGAAAACTGGATAGTGAGATATAAAGAGGAGGGTTCACTGTTTAATGAATTCTCCTGGCCCTGAAATTGGGAATTTGTGAACTTTATTCAAGAGAACTTATTAAATAGGAGAGCTACAGGCACTCGAGTTCCAAGTGATTTTAAACCACTTTCTCGTGGCCAAGGACTTATGTGCTTTGTAGCTCATGTAGGCTGCTGATCATGTTTGAACTTGAATAAGAGTTTGTGTAAGGAGCCGTGAGGAAGGAGAAGGGGGGGGGTGCAGGCTTAGGGAGCAGGAGGGGACAATTTTAGACTTAGTGATTGGAAAGGGGGTTTTACTTTTGGGGAGCAGGAAGGGAGCTTTATGCTTAGGTGGCAGAAAGGGCTTTTAGGTTTAGGGAGTGGGAAGGTTTATGAAGCAGGAAGGGGGAGTTTAGGTTTCGGGAGCAAGAGGAGAGTTATAGGCTTATGGACTGATTGGAGAATTTGGTTTTAGGGAGGGGTGGCTGGAATTTTAAGTTTAGAGAACAATCAGGAGACTTTAGGGTTAATGATGGGGAGTGGAGATTTAGGGTAAGGGAGTGAGTACTCAGGATGGGAAATTTTAGGCTTAGAGTTTTGAATAGGGTAGTGCTATACAGTTCCATGAAACTAATTGCGGGGAGGGCTATAACTAAGCAGGAGATCAGGTGAGTAGGAGTTAGAGCACTTGCTCTTTTGAACAAGTGGCAATGGGCAGGTGTGGCACAAGCTATTAGCATATGAGCACATGCAGTAGACCTGATTAAACAAAAGAGTCTGTAAATAATAATAATAACTTTTTCTGGGTGTATTCATTGTTGTATTATGATCTTATGTAATGAAAAACAAATTTGATGTACGGCAATTGAGCTATAAAAGCTACAGACAGAGAGAAAGAGATTGAGTAAGTAAGCAATCAAAGCAGTGTGGAGTCTCAGGATTAACCCTGAAGGAATAGCCATCATTGTCTGGACTGACTTTTTTGTTTGTTGTGTGTATGCAATACACAACAACAAAGCTGTATAACAGACATTGCATGGAGGCACTAAATCCAGTGTGATAAATGAACTGGGACCACATGATTTCTATAAGGTTGCATCTATATTTGATCTGGAAACAAGAAAATGACTTGACTAGAAGCAGAAGGTCCTAGTGCAATCATATGTGATGTTACTTAGGGCTTAACTTTTATTTCTTGCATTAATTATCATCTATCTTGGTTTGAAACTTGTCTCCAATATGTCACAATGCCAAGCTCTACAGAATGACATCCAAAATTGCCTACATTATCAAATCTTATGATTCAAGTATCTGGGAATCTTGGTATACTCTCTGTACAATTTTATACTCCTGTGAAGTAAATCACTAACAAGGTTTCACAAAAACTTAAGCTCTTCTAGATGTTAAATGCCTTAAACCACAATCTTATTTCTACATAGACAATAAAATGTAATTTACTATCGATAATCTTGCCTTTTTATTTTCTCCCTTGATCTTCCATTGCTCAAGAAACAAAAACAAACTTCCGTCATTCAGACTGGTTACTACATGGCAATCACTAGCTTCAGAAAGCATTACTGCATTTCATTAACCTAGTTGCAATATCTGACCACTGACAAGCCACCTCCATAGAAAAATAAATCAGAAGATTAAATTGCAGGTTGACCCATTAAACTCTCATCCTTATCCATTTCCCAGGATTACTTGTGTTTATCCATTGCCCAGATTCTACCTCCTTAAATTCTCCATTTATCCATTACTGAAACATTGAACTTCCTAATCCACTTCCTCACACTTGGTGAAAGACTTTCCTAAATCAGCTCACTGCTCAAAGTTAGTAGCCAGAATAATTACAAAACCATAAAATGTCAGTGCTGAATGCCCTTTTTCAAGATGACAAAGGTACTGAAAAAAGATCCAACACTGATGATCCTGAATAATCATCCCAAAGACTCCCACAAAACCCCAAAGTATGCCACATATGTAGCAACCCTATAATTAGTGTACATGTTCAACAGCCTTGTGTCAGTCCAACTCCTCTCTCTCTGTCTCTCTCTCTCTCTCTCTGTCTGTCTCTCTCTCTCTCTCTCTCTCTATCTCTCTATCTCTCTCTCCTTTCTTCAGGTCTAACAGAACAAAATTAAGCACTTCAGTTCTCTCTCAGCTACAAACATCCACTCTCCCTTTCTATTAACCTCCTTCAGTTCTTCTAGTTTACTGTACATTCTCACTTTAGCTCACCCTTTGTTCTGTGATCCTTAAGTCTCATTTCCAGCACTGAAAGTAGACATATTCTTACCATAATAATTCTTCTTCTTCAGACTAATTTTAGTTATTCAGCACACTCAATTTAGAAATGCATTTGTTATTGTTTTATTAAGGCATGTTACTCTCATTCATTCATTTATTCATTCACCCTTTGTTTTATCCTGTTCAAGGTTACACATGAGTCAAAGGCTATTCCAGTTCACACTGGACTTACAGCAGAGACTCAGTCATGGATGAGGCATAAAAGCATATACATAGGAACCAAAACACCACAAATACACCTATGGGCATTTTAGAGGATCACCAAACTGCCTGATAACATATTCTTAAGATTTAGGAAGTGTCCCAATTTGCTTCAAAGGATATCCATTTATTTGTTCCTGAGTTGCTAGTAATGTCACCAGATACTAGTATTTGAAGTAAAAGTGCAACTTTAACAGCTCAGAGAATAGCAGCATAGCAGACAGACAGATAGCAGCTTCATCATATATCCACAAGTGGCACACCAGACTCAATGCTTTATAGGTATAAGCATTCCTTCAGAACACAGCACTATATAACATATACAGCATATTTAGAAAACAACACACAACATATGCAAGTTTAATTCAGAAATGTTCATTACTACCCTATCATCTATTAACTACCCTATCATCTGTTAACTGGAACTTCCTAAAATTCCTCTCCATAGAAGATGCTAGAAATGAATTTAATAGAACTTTTCTAAATATCCTAAATAGCGTTGCAACTCCTAGAAGGTAGAGACTGAAAACAAACAATGCAATCTGGATATCCAAAAGAGTAGAATGCTAATGCAGGATAGATAAAAAGCATGGAAAGAATGGAAGAAATATAACACACCTCAATATCTTGAAAACTACACAATTGTACTAAAAAGCAAATAAATGAAGACAAAAATATACTATAATAACTTTCAGAATAATTTTAAATACAACTCTAAAAAATGTTGGACATCCATTAAACAAATCATACTTACAGCCCAAACCCCTCTCCCAATCAAAACTGGAAAGTATGAGTTCAGCTCTTATTTTATAGATAGTATAGCATCTCTAATCAAGGATTCCTCAACATCTAACCCAATCTTGCCCAACAGCCACATATCATGCATCCACATTCACCTTCAAACCTGTGCCCATATCCTATCTAAAACTACTCTTAAACAAACAAAGCATGCTCTTCTTCAGATGATTATCATCCAAACGAGTACCTAAATAGCAGTCAATAGCACTGTCTATCCTGTTCTAATCCTTATAAATAGGTTAGTCCAGAAATACCATGTTCTTTCTCTCTGGGAAAAGTCACACATTGTCCCACTGCACAAAGGAGGAAATTCAACAAACATAAATAAATTGAGACCTATATCAATCTTACCTCCCTTCACCAAAATACTTGAAAATGTATTCAAAAACAATTGTTAGAGTATCTCCTGCAGGAAGAACTTCTATCTCCTACACAACATGGCTTCCATCCTTCCCATAGTACTAACACCGTACTTCTAACCTATATAGATACTATCACTATAGCTAGAGATAATGGCAAACTAGTCTCTTTCATATTTCTAGACTTGTCTAAAGTCTTTGACACAGTTTGCCACAGCCAACATATACTTCAATTGTCTTCACTAGGTCTCTCTTAGCCCACCCTTCTGTGGTTCAAAATCCACCTGTCCAACAGATATCAGTCAGTAAAATGGCACCCATGCTCTTTCACTCCTCACCTCCTAATCACCACCGGTGTACCACAGGGCTCTAACCCTGGTCTCCTCCTCTTTTTCATTTTTACTAACATCTTCAACATAGCCACACAACAGGCCACCCTGATACAATATGCAGATAATTCCACTCTTATCTGCACATCTGACAACAAGGTACACCTCCAAAGAATTACACAAGAAGCTTTAACAGCCACTGAAACATGGCTTTGTAACTCACAACTCATGATCAACCCCAAAAAAGACCAAACTACTACTCTTTCCCTAAATTATTCTCTCATGAGAAAAAATAAAATTTAAATTCCTTTCTCTTGATAATACAACCATTGAAGTCACTTCTCATAGCACATTATTAGGGGTGATAGTGGATGATAATCTTACATTCAACCTGCATATAAAATTGCATAAGAAAAACTCATCAAAAACTAGGAATGCTTTACAGAGCCAAAACCGTTTTGACTGATTCAACTAAGCCTACACTTGCCACTACTTATCTCCTCCCTACCTTTCTTTATGACACTCCCATGCTTACTAACCTCTAGGCTTCACAAAAATTAAAATTTGAACAATGGTATAGCAAAGTTGCTAAATTTGCAGCACATACCCTTTTTAGAACCTATCAGTGTATAGCACCAAAAATCCTGAATTGGTTAGAACTACCTCATCAACTAACATATACACAGCTTCTCAACACCTGTAAAATTATCCAGCATCCATCTGCCTGTCGAGCTCTAAAAGATATTCTACACAACTATATTCCCAGTCAGTTACTGCAATCTGTTGACCAAAAACTCCTGTCTGTCTAGAAATCTAGCAAATTTGCAGGGCATTCTCTGTATTAGTACAAGGTTGCTAAGGCCAGCAACATCTTACCTCTGCCTATCAGTTCAATACCCTTCCTTCCATCTTTGTAAACCATTCTGAAAGACTTCCTAACTAAGTCAAAACTAGGATAAACTATATCCCTAAATGTGAACAAATACCTTTTCATTCATTATACCTCCTTACTATCCCTTCTTTACTTACTTCCTTACTACTATTAAATTCTTTATCCCTGATTTCTCTCTAAATATACAATGTCTGTTTTTTTCTCACTTCATATTGCAGTTCCTGTTTGTATTAGACTAACTTACTATTAATTTCTCTACAAACTATCTTAACACTTCTCTAAATATGAAATGATTGTCATAGAGCTTGTGTTGATTCTTGACCAACATTTTTATATTATGTCTAATTTGTTAAAGCTATATAAACTACAGATATTTCTGTTTTATTTCTGAAGTTTGTAAAATTATTGTTCTCAAAATGTTTTGCAATAATTTGGAGCTTTTCTCCTTGCACCTCAGCTGAAAATGGCCTTCTACCCATTCAGACTTTCGTGGTAATCAGATGTCAATAAATGTCAATAAATATCCACAGATATGTATATACATGTTAAAATCTGTCCACATTTTTTATTATCGCATCTCCTTTCCAGCCCCCTTTCCCTGCCACCCCAAGAAGAGAAAGAGACCTCTTTCTAAAATATAATAGAAAATGTTTTAATATTTGACACTGTGCTTCTCATCTGTCCAGATTTTCTCAGAATATCCAGATATGTTTTCTGGCAAATAACTGAGTATTGAAGTTACAAAGTAATGAGATATATTTCTGTTTCAGACTTCACATCCTTCAGAAAATGCAAGTTAGCACACATATTGTTATTCTAGAAATTCGCTAAATTTGTAAGAGCAATATCGAAAATATGTCCCTATTTTTTTCACCTTTGTCCAACCATTATTGTAGAATTTGTTCAAATTTCTTGCACTATGAAGTTAAGAGGTATGTTTGTCACACAAATATAAAATTCTTTAATGCAATGCAGAATTGTAAAAATGGACCTTCAAATTTTGTATGCATTTTTTTCAAACAGGAGGTTTTCTCTTATTTTATTTATTTTTTATTTAACATTTGTTGACCGGGAAAGTCCAACTAGGTTCCACAGATCCTGTTTTCAGCAGAGGCCCGGGGAGAAATGCTCCAGAAGCATGTCTTTAGAATGTGGGAGGAAACCCACGCAAAAGCAGGGCGAACATGCAAACTCCACACAGAAGGCACCCCAGCCGAGAATCAAACCAGAGAACCTCTTGCTGTGAGGCAACAGCATTAACCGCTGCACCGCTGCACCACTGCACCACCCTTTATAGCAGCATTTGAGTCATGCACACCTATATTTGTGTTCAATAAAATAAATCAGTATCTTAATTGCTATATGAATATGAATACACTCATGAGGGTCTATATTACTTCATCGAAACACCAATTTTGCCAATATATATTCATCAACCCATATTCGGTGAACTACCCTTTTATGGAACACACAAATTAGCATAAATTTTCCCAGGTAACTAATTTAGTAGGCCAACATTCTGAGAGAAACACACTGCAGTATAACAAACCCATCAAAGTGGGGGGCCATGCCTGCCACACCCACCAATGTGGGGGGCTGTGCCCCCAACCCTCCCTATTTATATATACCAACTCCAAGATCACACTTCAGTGGAGAAAAGGGCATGTTTTCACATGTTGGCCAACTAACTCAGTGCCTTGGGAAAAAAGTTGACTTATTTGAGCATTTGATAAAAGGACATTCGCTGAATTGGGGTAGATGAATAGTCATTCACAGAATTAACGAACTCAAATCCACCAACAACAAAAACACTAATATACGAGTTCACCAGGAATCCATGGGCTGGGTTGTGGCAACAAAAAGTAGACTGAATATACAAAAGTAAAAACTGAATTTATTGTAAAAACAATAGTTTAAATAAAAACGGTTAAGCGCTTTCATCTAATATAACTAGACTTCATCAGAACCATAAGTAAAATATTACAAACACTTTAAATAGGCAACAGCTCATTTCAAATCCACCAATCCCTTGAACGAGTCTCCTCTTGCACATAAAAATTCCTTTATATGCCGTCAAAATACTAGTTCTACTCATTCACAACTTGATACTGCAATACCTCACTTATACACGCAATTAACTTTGAAATAACTACTATTATCAATTTATTATTACATACTAGTTAAAAACTAGATGTTTAAAATTCTCTAAAACTAAAGATCACACCTTAGCTTGCAATATAGGTTTTATTGAAATATATTCATTAATACCTGGTGGTGTCGTGGCATTTAACAAAATCTGCCACCTAACTTCTTTCTCACCCAAAACATACTTAATATTCCCTCCTCTATTTGATACATTTACCACTTCTAATATTGCAAACTTAAAAGTTGTGCAACTTGCACTATCTCTTACATGTCTATACAAGGCATTATTATCGTCCTTCCTTTTTATTGCATATAAATGCTCATATATTCTATCTTTAAATCGTCTCCCTGTTTGCCCCACATAAAAACTGGGGCAAGATGTACATAGGGCAAAATATATGACATTTTTGGTATTGCAATTACCATAACAAAAATGTATTACATTTTTACTAATATTGCCCACCTGTATAGATATATCCTCCATTATTGCCCCACAATGGTTGCAATGTCCACATTTCCTAGTACCAACCTTACGTCCTTTAAAACTTGAACCATCTCTTTCATATTTCTTTTTTAAGTTATTACCTACACTATTAACAAACCTAGGTTGGTTACCAACTATAGAGAATAGTGTCTCATTGCTCCTTAAAATATTCCAATTATTCTTAATAATATGTTTTATATCTTCAGTATGGCTATTGAAAGGTAAAACACACGCCATATTGTAGTCAGATTTTTCACTATTTTTACTACTGGAATCAGGGTCCCTAGTGGGGATACCTAATAATGGTTTATATCTAATACCCCACTGACTGCTAACATATGCCATAGCATCCTTGATAACATACTCAGGATATCCCCTTTGACTAAACATTGCTCCTATAGTATTCAATTCTTGCAGCATCTCTCCATACTCTGATGTCATAAGGGCAGTACGTATGCACTGGCCCTTAACAATATTATTTTTTAACATTACTGGATGACAGCTATTGTATTCCAAGTATGTATTACTAAATGTCTCCTTCCTATAAATATTAGATTTAAAGCCTTTATCTGTGGTGGTAATATAGGTATCCAGATACGCAATACCACCTGAACTACACTGATGTGTGAATCTCAAATAGGAAGTAGAAGTATTTAAATATTGAATGAAAGGTGGAATATCATTTATGTCTCCATCCCATACAAAGAAAACATCATCCAAAAACCGTACATAATATTTAATTTGCTTCATGTATGTACTGCCAAATATAACGTCATACTCCCAATCCAACAGAACCAGATTGGCATATATTGCGGCACTGGCGGCCCCCATTGCTACACCTTTATTCTGTCTGTAAAATTCACCTTCATAATAGATGTAGTTATAATCCAACACCAGACTCATAAATTCCTCTATTAATTTTACTTTTTCCCATGTGAAATCAGTAAATCTTCTAATACTATTAATGAATCTTTCCATCCCTTCTTGATGTGGAATACACATGAAAAGGTCATTGACATTGATGGTGACCAATACTAAATTTGGTGTCTAAATAGAAGGGGATAATCTGCCCAAAAAATCCCATGAGTCTTTGACAATATGTTCAGCATTTGAGTAAATAGGTTTTAACTAGGTATCTATGACTTTTCCAAAAGGGAAAGTTTTAGACCTGCTAACCGATATAATGGGTCTAAAGGGTGGATGCTGCATGTTCTTATGTATCTTGGGTATACCTATAATGGTAGCTAAAATAGGATGTTTCACCTTTAAAAATTTATATAATTCATTGTCTATTCTATTCTTTATCAAAAATTCTTCTAACTGGGCATCAACTCTTCTATAAGCTATATTGGCTTCATTGATAGAAGAAACATCATATTTGTCAGTATCTTGCAATATTAGTTGGATTTAATTCTTGTAATCAGTAGTTTCATATAGTACCACCCCCCCCCTTTATCAGGTTGCATTATTCTGATATTAGGGTCATCACATAATTCACACATGAGTTTATATTCATCCTTACTTAAATTTTAAGGTATATTGTGTTGTCTGTTGTTCCTGTACCTATACATTTGATCCAAAACTACCTTTTCAAAACTGGCCAAGGTAGGATGTAAATGGGGGGTGAAAACACTTTTCTTATACAAAGGTGTAGATTCAATTGTTTTCTTGGTATTATTAAAATATACAGACACATTTAATTTTATTAAATATAACTTTAATTGAATGATGTTATCCACTACATTAAATTTAGTACGGGGAATAAATTTCATCCCCTTCCTAAATAAGGCAATGTGTGCATCTGTTATATCAAGAGAGGTGAAATTATAAATAAAAAAAATATTTTGCCCATATTGAACATCATTATATTTAACAATTGGTAGCCTACTGCCTTCTATCAATTGGCCCTGTGGTCTCTGTATGGTAGTGGCTGCTGTTTCCACCAACTGTTCATATTCCTCCCTTGTGGTACTCCCCAGTTTTCCTCCTGTTCTAAAAAAGGTCTGTATAGATTCCCCTTGTATTTCGTGTTCTGATTAACGTCTTCTGGAATGCCTCCCCTGTACTTGGTAGTACTCACGTTATGAGTCTTTTTATTCCAATTGTACATAGTGCCTTCCTTATATTGTTGCAAATCTCTTTTTAATTTGTCACATTTCCTTTTAAATATTTTTTGAGAAGAGGTATCAGCTAATATAAATTGCTTGTCAAATAATTCATGCCATTCATTGAAAACGAAATCCTGTATAATAGTACCATTCAATCTATCTACCTCCTTAATAACATTGGCTAACTTATGGTCATTGCATTTCATGATAAACCTCATGAAACTAAAACCGAAACTGTCAAATAAAGCATTACATTCAGTAGTTAATTCATCATTTAATTCCACTCCCATGAGACGTTTGAAAAAATGTAATCCCATCGGAACAATGCGTAAGTCAATACATCTATTAAGATACGAATTCTCTATTTGTAAACTCTTTATCATATTTAACTTATGTCCAAAAATCCTGTATAACATTTTTCAAAGTCCCATTATTGTCTGTACAGGCATTGTCCTGGTCATTTAAGACAGAATCTGAAAGAAGAAATCTATTCTCAAACATGAAACCATCCAAGGTATTTTTAGAATTCCTGGTGGACCGGGTATCTAATTTGTACCCAGGTTTGACAAAAGAATGTTTAACAGTACCTGGTGCAGCCGTATTCGCTACTACAGAATATGTACGTTTCGGAACTGTTCTCTTCGGTTTGGTGCCAGAAATTAAATATATGTTCTCCGTACTGCTGCCTTAACCAATATCACCAGGACTGCTGAAACATTTCACCCTGCCACTGGCTGCAACCAAGGTCAATAATAATAATAATAATAATAATAATAATAAATAAGAGGCCCCTATATTCTCCTGCAAACCGCAATGAGTAACATCCACTCTATTGTTCCTTCCTGCTAGAGGAGACTTCCAATGATCACCTGATCGCAAAATCGATGCGCATTCATTGCCCACGTCAGCTGCATGCCCAGGCTGACTACACAACTCAATGAGTCTCGTTAATTCACCCTTAATGATAGGCATTTCCTACTGGAGCTTCTGAAATTCATCCTTTTCTTTTTTTTTTTTATGTGGGGCAAACAGGGAGATGATTTAAAGATAAAATATATGAGCATTTATATGCAATAAAGAGGAAGGATGATAATAATGCCTTGTATAGACATGTAAGAGATAGTGCAAGTTGCACAACTTTTAAGTTTGCAATATTAGAAGTGGTAAATGTATCAAATAGAGGAGGGAATATTAAGTATGTTTTGGGTGAGAAAGAAGTTAGGTGGCAGATTTTGTTAAATGCCACGGCACCACCAGGTATTAATGAATATATTTCAATAAAACCTATATTGCAAGCTAAGGTGTGAGCTCTAGTTTTAGAGAATTTTAAACATCTAGTTTTTAACTAGTATGTAATAATAAATTGATAATAGTAGTTATTTCAAAGTTAATTGCGTGTATAAGTGAGGTATTGCAGTATCAAGTTGTGAATGAGTAGAACTAGTATTTTGATGGCATATAAAGGAACTTTTATGTGCAAGAGGAGACCTGTTCAAGGGATTGGTGGATTTGAAATGAGCTGTTGTCTATTTAAAGTGTTTGCAATATTTTACTTATGGTTCTGATGAAGTCTAGTTATATTAGATGAAAGCGCTTAACCGTTTTTATTTAAACTATTGTTTTTACAATAAATTCAGTTTTTACTTTTGTATATTCAGTCTACTTTTTGTTGCCACAACCCAGCCCATGGATTCCTGGTGAACTCATATATTAGTGTTTTTGTTATTCACAGAATTAGAGTTTCAGTGAACTAATATAGACTCCACTCTTGATTGCATTTGGATAGCTGGACTTCATGACCAGTTTGAGATATTCTTTCAGACAAGAACCTGTGGAGTTAAAAAGGTTAAAAATAATTAAAATATTTCATGATTTTTCAAGTGTGTCTTAGTGGGATAGTCTAGCATCACCATTATCACTTTTGTTTGGATTACTGATGTTTGGATTTTAAACAATCTGTGCATCTTTGGAAAATATTTCAGGTTTGGGTCTTACACCTTTAACTCAGATAGCAGGATACAGTAAAGCTTTCATTGAAACTGGAACTCAGCTTAGCTAACAACCCTGTAACCCTTGTCTTGGCCACCTGGATAAGGATTTCTGACACATGACTTTCACATTGCAACTCTTCTGGAATGGCCTAGATATGATTCTGATTAGATCTCACAATGGTGCTTCCTCACTTAGCATTTTGTATGGCCTAGGTTTTCCAGTTTTTTTTTTTGGCACTGCTCCAGCAGTTTTCTCCCATCTTCATTTTCCTCATTCTTAAGGTGCACTGATTGGGCTGGTTGAAGAAATGTAGGGTTTGGGTGGAATATTTCCTGTCATAAAAAGCTTATAATAGTCTTTTGCTCATGGTCATTAATCATTACACATCCTTTGATTTCCTTTTGAGTTCTAGCATAGGTATATTATCCTTAACTTGTCTTCCAAGCATTACCTGTTCAGGGCTTACAACCATAGCACTTATTGCACAACTTTTCCATACCACATTCCTCATTTTAATCATATTTCTTAAAAAAATATTTACGCAGGCCCTAGTATAAGAATTATCACAGATGCCCTTTAATTCAGTAATGTTTCCCCAAAACCATAATCATATTAAATTCCTATCACATACTTATGATTCACATTATCAAAAGCTTTAGTAATATGCCCAAGTGTTATACTCATACCACATCCAATTGCTTCCAGTCTCTCCCTCAGTTATAATAACATTTCCTGAATATATTTCCCTCTTATCATACATACACCTTGCCCCAATAAATTTCCTATGAGTTTGTCCAGTCTGACCAGTATTACTATAGTCAGTATTCTATAATTCATATTAGTCTTTTCAACAAACTCTTGGTTATATATCATCCTTTTATTTCCCTTCCATATAAATTATTCCAAGCTATCATACATCTGTTCCCTTTCGCTCCTACATATCCACTGATTTTGTAATACCTCTCACACAAAGGCCAAGTGTCCCTTAGCATTGTTATAATACCTTTAAATTACACCAGTCACCCCCGCATTGCTCCCTATCCAATTTCACCTACCTTTAATATTTACTCCACTAATGTTTATTACTGTGATAGTCACTTCTAGAATCCTAACTTTATCTTCCCTTAACTTTTTTTGGTTCATAGTCCCTCTGTCTTCTGACTTTCCCCACAGCAATGTCTCCACAAATATTTTTTGGTTTCCCAGCATTCTCTTCATTTGTTCTATACTCTCCCTCTTCATCCTTTAAATATTCCATATTCACCCATTGTTTTCACATATCTTTGACTAACAGTGGCTAAACTCCTCCCTCCCTGTTTTATTATGCAGCCTATCATCTTTCTTTCATTTTCTTTAAATAACCTCCTTTCCTTGTCATAATGCACTGAACTATTTTGCTCTACAAACAAATGAATCATTTCATCCCCTTTCCTCTTTATATTGTCCCTCTCATCCTGTTTTTCCCATCCTCCTCCTCTAATATTTATATTAATTCTTTAATTCTATTGTTTATACTCCCACCAACTCCCTAAATCTCATAAAAACACACAATATTTCCATAATCAGAATGACCCTGTATCCCCTGACTTTTAAAATGTTTTTTTTGTCCTAATTAACTTTTTCCTCACCTGCAACCTAGCTTCTGCTTTCCCAGTAAACATAAACACCACCCTGTTATCTGAAAATCCCAACAGACTGTATCAACCTGAAGCATTTAGAAACATGTGAAATGATCTACTTTTATCCCCAATATACTTTTCTGCTTTTTGCCTATCTACAATATTAACAACTTCTAACATAAGGTCCTACTTCCAACTTTTCCTACCTTCTAAGTAACAGTTGAAGTCCGTTTCAGAAATTAAGCCATTCACTATCACATAGTTTTGTAATATTGAAAATAAATCCTCTATCAGCTTTTCCTTAATGAATGCAAACATATTACATAAGCTAACATATGGGTGCAACACAGCAAAGATTTTGTATTAGAACATCTTTTTTTTTCAACCTTTTTAAATGGCCTAACACTATGTTCCTCTCAAGAAACATAGTATTAAATGTGGATGAACTTTTTTCATGATTCTGAAAGGACATGACAAACATCATTAAAAGAATAAATAAATAAAAAACTCCACGGACATTTTAGCAAACTAGCCAGCTTATCCAGCAGTACTAAACTAAAGATAAGCTTTAGTAAGTCAGCATAGTATTCTACACATCATCGAGTCTTGCCATTCCAACCCACTGGTTCATTAAGGACTAACAAATCAATCCCTCATTCACTGTGGAACAATGAACATGAGGAATACCTTAGCCTTATACTTTACTCTTCTTTGACATTTTGACTACATGTGGAATTAACATTTAACATGGTATTAGCCCACCTAACATTTTTGACATGAAATATCACATCTACTATCATCTATACTCATACCTCTCAACACTGCAGAATTTTGTGGAATGCCCAGATATCTGCCTCATACTTTTGGTCTACTCCACATAAAACTTGTGTTTTTTGGCAAAGTATTGATATTTGGAATTATTAAATAATATAAGACATTTTTGCTTCAGACTTTATATCCTTCCTCCAATATATGATATTGTAAATTTGTTATCCTAACAACTTTCTAAGATTATATGATCGATATTTAAAATCTGTCCCTGATTTTGGGCCTCCCTCCCATTGTTTTTGGCTTTGTTGAGATTTTTTGTATTAAGGGATTGAAAGGTATGCCTGTAGCCCACCTTGTGGCCTCTCTTTCATTTCTCTTCTCTTCTTTGCAAGTCCTCATCTGCTGTAATTGACAGAAAATAAAATTTGTCATTTTACATTTTTAGCTGGAATCTTTGACTCGCCAAAGTGATTTATTTTTAATTGTTTAATTTGTCTTACATCCAGACTAGAACTATCATTCTACTAGGCACACTACTATTCAAAATTATTTTTTTAAACAAGGAACATCTTTATTAAAGTATCATTTATGACATAAGTGATCAGTACATAAATGAAAACAAACCTTATGACATATTTTCAGTTGCAAACATTATATATCACTTATAACCTATCCAGTCACTGACACTCAAACATTACAAAGCTCATTCAATTCCTGCCTTCCCTTAAACCTCATTCCTCCTCCAAAACATTATTCTGCATGTATTGTTCCCACAATTCCCATTGTTTCTGTGTAATTTGATGCTACCATTTTCTAAAGGTCCTACTTCCAGTCTTTTTATATCCATAATTATATTCACTACCCGTAGTCTAGTTGGTTTACACTTTGATTTCCATTTTCTAGTAATTGCTTTTTTGCCAGCTACCAGAATTAAACTCAGCAAGGCCTATATATAGGCCATTCCAGTTTCTATCACAACTCAAAAATAATTTCTTTAGTTACACATCTCTGTACCAATACTCCCTAAAATCATTGTGTATTATTAAGGTGCAGTTTTATTTAGTAATTGAAAGAGATACAGAGACTGAGACAGTCAGAAAGAAGAAATATCTGTAAGGCCAGAGTCAGGCAAGCAAGAGGGAGAAAGTCTTTGAAAGCATTGGCCCCGCCATATCAAAGCACCTCACAAAAGATATCAAGAATCTACAGGATTTCAAATGCTTCAAACGCAGAGAACATGTAGCTCAACCCAGATAGAGAAATAATGTATAAAATATTAGATAAAATATGTAGACTCCTGAGTAATTGCAAAACATTTTACTCTACAAAAATAAAGATGCCATAAGATGGGTCAAAATGTGATGTTTACTTGTAAATAGACTGGCTTACTTGTAATTCAAAATAGATCAATTTTATCTTGAGATTGTTGGATTAGGTTGTATTGTTCTAATCTGGAGTTCTTATTGTGCTTAATTTTATTTTATGTATTTGTTATTCAGGAAAGTCCACTGGAAAGAAATGTCCTTTTCAAGGGTGTCCTGGGAGCAGTATCTGTTCAGGTGACGTCATTATAGTCATACAATAGGCAAAGAGAAATACAGTAAATGCTCAGTTAACCAGAACTCAAGCAACCAGAAAAAAAAAAAATCGAAGAAATCACTACAATTTTCATGTGTTACACTTTCTGACCCCCCCCCCACAGAAACATACCTTATGTTTTTAAAGTTTTAGAGTTTTAAATAGGAAGATAGGCATTAATTCCCTCTCACCCAAACCTATGAACAAGTCAAACCAAACAAATAGTATAGGGTACAGTACTAGTCAAGCCTATTTTTAATAGTAACTCTCAAGCAACCAAAACAGTTATCTGGCATCTACCAATCCCCATGGGTGCCGGTTAACTGCGAGTTTACTGTAGAAGGAATCAAACCTTGTACTCTTGACTATAGATAGCAACTTACAAATTCATGCTGACAGGTCACATTGATTTATCTGCTTTCTGTTCTTAAATGAAACACCATTAGCTAAAAATGCATCACTGATTTATATCTGTTTCTTTGATATACATCGCAGTTGTGTTGCATCAATTTATCCTTAAACCACGACTTTGATGCGTGTTTACAAACTTATTTAATGTCCACTGCATTTGCTCTTGTAAGCAGTTGCTCCTTTGGGAGCCCAGGTCTTGTCTGAAGAGAGTCAATTTAGCTCTCCTCCCACACAATTAAAAATGTAAGTAAACAAATAAAATCGCAGCCTCTGACATTGTCTCGGAGACATTTATTTTGTTTTTTTCAGTCTGTGTGCATTTCCTTTGACTACTACTGTTTCTTCTCTCTGCTTAAAAATATGTTACTTAGACTGCATGAATACTGTATATTGTCATCAGGTTTCTATTTTCAATTTTTCTTTTCTTCACCTTATCACAAATGAGCCTTTGCAAAAAGTGAAACTACCGAGGCAATATAAATAAATAACTGAACATTTTGTGGGTAGATTTTCATCTTACCAGAAACATTGGTATGAAATGTGAATTGGCAAATTATTTATTTAAGAAAGGCATCCATCATGACCTTCTAGTATTCTAAAAGTATCTTATTTTTAAGTAATTGAAAACACTTAAATTATTGATCTGTCAAGAAAAGACACTAAAATGTACTGTTCTCATACATTTCACCTGCATGATATATAGAGACAATATTTTAGCTTCCTTACATTACATAATATTTAATGCACACTATTACTATAAGGAAATTCTAATTCTGTAGAAAGGATTTGCAGCATTTATAGGCTCTTCTTTCCTTACCTGATAAAATCCTTCTTTGAGAAAACAAGGTCAAGCAGAACATTTCAAATGAAAGCTACAGGCCAAGGTTTTATTAATCTTACTGTCTTAACTAAGAAACAGAAACTGCTAGGTTTGACTCCAAATGAAGGCTGACATTTCAGCCTCAGAGGTATTGATTTTTGTCTATTGTTAACAGCACCATGGGGAAGGACATTCTAACAAGAGATATATTGTCCAGCTCTGAAGAGTGGAAGGAAGTAGCAGCTATAATGTAAAATCACTTGAAGCATTTCCCAAGGGGAATTCTGAAAAAGCATACCTATTGATGGTGATGAGATGGTAAGGAGGGAGTCGTAATGGAAAAGGCATCAGGGAATTCGGTATCAGCTTTTAAAATACATATGAATTTCTATCTTAGAGAAAAAAGTAAGCCTTTAAAAGAAGTACAGTTCAGAAGACTGTTTATTTCATGCTGTATTAGTTTCACTGCAAATAATTATACTTTTTTTAACCATACCACAAATGTCCTTTAACGCAACCTTATATGTTAAATACTGCATTGACTGTTTGAAATTGAGGTGTTTCTATTCAAAGACATAAATCTTTCCAGCAGTGAAAATGTAGGTGCAAGCATGACAGGATACACTTTTTTCTGTATGTCCAATATTGGTTCATTTTAGCATGTACTATTTTATATCCTCAATTGGTATTGTTAGCAAAGTCTGTTTAGTTAAGGTGAATATAACATGTTGGAATCTAATTAAAAGCACACACACACACACACACACACACAAACACACACACACACACACACACAAACACACACACACACCACACACACACACACACACACACACACACACACACACACACACACACACACACATGAAAGTAGGACTGGATATATACAGGCTCACAGCATCTGTGTAACTTTAGACAAAAAGAATGATTGTGAAATTTTAACATACCAGTAAATCAGTATTAAGTCAACAGCAGAGAGGGATACCTGTGCTAATGTAAATCAGGAAACCCAGAATCCAAAGTAGAATACCTAAGCAGTACAAGAGTCTTTGGGGGAGGGTGTCTTGTCTGGCTACACTACTCTGTGGCAGGGTATTCTTAAATAGGCATTTATACTGAGGTCAGATCATCGGCAGCAGAGAGGCTGTAAATGAGCAGCATGTGGACTAAATTACTGCATTCTGTATCATATGTCATTGGGTGGGACAAAGGATTTGCCAAAGAAGAGAAACAGCCTCCCTTGCCATCAGAATGAAACTATACCAGGAAGGAAAATTAAATTATTAACTTATTTTTATCAAGTGGCTTTCTCTAATTTCTGAGAAGAAAAATGTTGCAACTATATGGGCATGAGCTGGAAGCAGAATATGCTATGTAGCTTCAAGCTGAAATTTTCTTAAGCAATGCAACAATATGATGTAATATATATATATATATATATATATATATATATATATATATATATATATATATAAATAAAAACTAGTGATCCATGAATAGCCACGTCCACTTTTCATGCAACGGTCCCTAATGACAACATAAATATTAGCTGTGAAGATTAGAATATTGTGGTACCACACTTTGTCTTAGTCTCCTTCTATAAACACACCATACCAAATGAAATTTGACGACCTTTATTAAACTTCCATAATCATAACTTTATTAACCAATATTTTCATTTATTAATCACAACGTAAACTTTCATATAACTGTTAACTAGGGCAGTATGACCTCACACACCCTGACCAAGTAAGCAGTGTCCTTACCCCCACTCACTTATTTTTACTTATCAACCAGTATCTCATCACTCATTTTCATTTCCCACTTATTGGTAACACAATAGCAGCCAAACAACGAAAGTAAAACAACTGAACCACAAGGCGTTAGTACCTGCTGCTAAATGCCAGATGCATAAACTATGGTGATTCAAAGCTGACACGTAGATCCTTGTACAAAACTTATTGAATTAAACATCCAACTGCCTTTCATTAGGGCAACATGACCTTGCTCATTCTAACCAAATAAGCAGTGTCCTTACTTCTGCTTGCTTACTTTTACTTATTGAGCAGCGTCCAATCCGTAACTTTAATTTCCCAACTCACTGAAATGAACATCCAACACCAGAGGTGGAACAGAAGAAGGACAAGCCAGCCTATCTTCTGCACCAATCAGCTCTTCCCCTCCTTCATTCCAAAACTTTCAACAAACCCACCAAAGCAAACCTAATGGTACATTAAAAAGGTTAGAGCCAAATATTATTTGGTGTACTCGATCCTGTCTGAACCAAACTGGATCCCTGTCATTAACAACCCAAATCCCCATCATATAAATAACCAAAGCAGCCAATTACCTAAGCAGCTGAAATTAAACTGATGATCCCTCTCCAATGCCAAAGTAATACCCATACCCTTGTATAACCTCTTAATTCAAACAGATCCTCACTTGTCCTAACTACCAACCATAGCTTTGTAATTATTCCCAGGTCATTACCTGCCAAATGTGCCACCAGAACACTAAAAGGCCAAATGCCATCTGCAACAAAACAATCTCAATTGCATGCCATCCTGCCTAACTGTAGTGCCCTATTGCCTCCCAAAGGATATAACAATGACCAAAATGAGATTTCCCTTTCTAAAAGATCAGTTTAACAATAATCTAGCCACTGTACCCATATCTATTATAAGGCAAAAAACATCTGATGACGAACATAGCATTTCCTGACCAATAAAGCACCCTCATAATGACTTCAATGCATCCATAAAGCAAATAACTCCCAGACTGTAACCCAATGAACCTACATTCATCAATACCAAGCCCTCATAACAAAACTTATCTTGCCAATAGCCATAGTCTGGCAGTCTTCACCCAATCTACCTACCGCAACCCTTCAAACATACGAACCACCCTCCAAGATTTAGTAAAGTCACATAACTCTGTCATCTGTGCAACTATACTAATCGGAGACAAATCCACCTTGACCAACTGAATTGCCTTACCTTGTTCCCAAGCCTAAACACAATTATATATATATATATATATATATATATATATATATATATATATATATGTGTGTGTGTATTTTTTCCTCCTCCATTGCCTGATAGCAGAGCAATGTCCTGCCTCCATAGAAAGTACTGCACTGTGGTTTTCCTGGCCTCCCCCAGTAAACATCTCACCATGAGGCTGCACCTCAGCTGTAAGCAGTTCCTCATCTATAAGACTAACATACCCATCCTCTTCTGTCTGTGCTGTCAAACTTCCAAGTGGCTAACCAGAGTCAGATTACTGGAGCCATTGTCAGGGGTCTATTTCTCTGTACCTCCAGTCCAGGCCATACTGCTTATTAAATTTATGAAGTGAATGCCCAAGTGGCTGTTTCAGCTCCCTACTTAAATGTCGGCATTGAAAATTCAGAGTGCTGACAGGCCAAAAAAAAAAAGGTTGAAAATGATGGAGAAGAACAAATTTCAAGCATCAGCATTCTACATTAAACTTCGTTTTGCAGGATGCCAAGTGTCCTCCCAAACCTCAATACTTATATATACTAACTCCAAGATCACCATAACTCAAACAGAAGAGAAAAGAGGATATTCTGAGAAGTGGCTATCTCTGACATTGTATATGTAAGTCCATTTTTTTTTGTCATTTAGTCACTGTTTTTCAAAAAAATGGTTTCTGGGTCTATCACAAAGACCATTGTTTATTTTGCTGCTGCTACTCCTTGCCCATAAATTAACAGAGGGTCTCTATGGAAATTGATTTTAACTGCCTGAGGAAGGAATGTCTAAGTCTGTATGCATTTTCTGGTATCTTCTATTAACCGATTTAGAGGAATAGAAGGATAAAGCTATGGAGCGCATCATCATGGACCTGCTTAACAAAGATAAAGGCAATCTCTAAACTCCTGACCCCACACAGTTTGGCTTTGTCAAGGGGAGATATTGCCAGCTGAACCCGGTTGACTTCTTTGAGTCAGTCACCAGGGCTGTGGATGAAGGTAAGGCAGTGCATACAGCCTACCTCGACTTGGCCAAGGCCTTAGATATCATTCCCATTCAGGTATCATAGATAAGTTCATCAAACTAGGAATCAATCCTTCCATCACTAGGTAGGTGGCAAATTGGCTCACAGACAGGACCTAGAGAGTGAAAGTTGCAGAATCCAAGTCAGACTGTCAACAGTCACAAGTGGAGTCCCACAGGGCTCGGTACTGGGCCCTCTCCTGTTTGTCATGTACTTCTCAGAAGTCCAGGCCAACACAGAAGGACTCTGGCTGACCAAGTTCACTGATGACTGCAAGCTAGGAATCATTATCAACTCCCCAAGTGATGCAGACATCCTACAAAAGGGCCTCTCTGAGACCAATGACTGGTATCGGAACTATGGCCTAAAACTTAACGCCAAAAAATGTGTTATCATCCCCTTTGGAAAAAACCCAGTTACAAAGAATTACCACGTTGATAAGAGCCCACTGAACACTGAAGAGGCCATAAGAGATCTGAGCACCCAGGTCAACAGCCACCTCACCTTCGACCACCACATTGGCACTATGGTCAGAAAGTCTTTCTATGTGGCACATCTTATAACCAAAGGTTTCACATCCAGGAAGAAAGAGGTCATCATCTCTCTCTGTACTCATCCCTCATTACACCAGTCATCGAATATAACACCCAGTTTGGCATGTACCTGACCAGACACCTACAACAGCTGGAGAGGCCACACAAGTTCCTCACAAAAAGGATCCTAGGCCTTAAACAGATGTCCTACATGGACAGACTCAAGATACTTCAGCTGTTCTCAGTTTCTTATCGTCTACTTAGAGGTGATCTCTGCTTGACTTACAAAGCCATGTCTGACCAAGCCCTACTTGAAATGCTACACCTAATAAAATCACAATCCCCCCGCACCACACACTCCAGAGATCACAACCTCATTACCACAATTAACAGAACATGCTGGAGGGACAAGTTCATCTCCCAAAGACTACCATACTCTGGAATAAGCTTCTCATTCATGTCAAGCAGAGCACCTTGCTGGCCCTCTTCAAGAGAAATCTTGATGAGTGGATGGGTAATAGAACTTTCACTCCAGGGAACATTCCAGTTGCCCTGCTGGATAGAGGCACTGTGAACTAACATCAGGTGGCATGGTGCCTGGGCAATTTTTTTGGGATAGTCTTGTAAACAATCAAGTTTTTTCTGCTAGTCATCATTATTAAGATGACCACAACCAAAAAACTGAGGTGACCTAGTTGTTTCATAGGATGCACAACAGCCTCGAATTTAATATACAAGGAACTCACAGAGAACCTTTAATCTTTTTGTCAGCCATCTTCCCATATTCAGAAACCCAGAGACCTTACTTCCTTCATTTTTGCTTTTAGAAGATGCCCTTCATTCATCTAAGCCAGTTACTGTAGTTTTCTTAAGCACCACTGTCTTTTTAGTTGGCTTCTCCTTATGTTAATTTGACCATATATCTCATTCCTCTCTGTTTTTATTGGCTTGTGTGAGTAAGCACAAAATTATCATTTTGTGAAATCACTCACCTTCAGCTATTTAAATTTATTGGCCAGCCTACTGTATTCCATATTACCAGAATAAAAAAGTGACCACCCCCTTTCAATCTGTCTTGCTATTTTAAGAATAGTGACCCCCCCACTAAAACTTAACTTTTTAGACAAGTAAAACTTAAGTTACCTACTTTCACATCTAACTCCTCTAGTGCACACTGCAGTATTTAGGATAAACCATTTTTTTCATCTTACCTTCAAACATCCCTGTGACTAGCACTTGCTTTAAAACCTGCTGGAAAGCACTAGGAAGTCTTAAACTGATACAGGCACTCGACTCTCCTTGTTAATAAGGAGAAATTAATCGTAGGCAATAAACAGCCTATAATTGTAAAGTACCTTGCTAAGGTAAGGGAAAACAGCTCTTGTACTTTACAAAAAAATAAAGCACCAAACCAGGCATGTCCAAAGGTCAGCTTACAGTGATTTCTCCTGTCCACCTGGTTAATCTGGGCATACTGGGGCAATGCAGCAATTGCCTCACGTACACAGACAACTCTTTACTCCTACCACCCAACACTACAATCTGCAAGAGATGCACTTTCATAGCCAAACTGGAAGCAAAGCTCTCTCCATCCAATAGTGTGCTAGACAGTCAAGAGGGGAAGGTTAACACCTGCACTACACCGCAAGCAACACTTAGCCCTTCTAAACCCACACCACCAACACCCTCACATAGCAACACAAAACCCTCATATGCGGAGACACTTAACAGTAACCTGCCCAAGCAACAAGGACCTCCGAAGCTGAAATGCAAACAAACACCAATCACAACCAAAGTGTCTCATAGCTCACAACACCAGTGTGCCACCCAACAACAGCCCCTAAGGCAAGACAACATACCCCAACACTTTAGTCATGGGTGACTCATAGTCAGGCACACTGATGTCCCACTCACCAGGCTGAACACAGAGAAAATTACAGTCAGCTGCCTGTCAGTGCCGGGATCCGCCACATAATGCATGCAATCAAGTCACTCCACAACAAGTACAAATATGACTCTGTCATTGTCCATGTTGGAGTGAATGACTTGAGACGTACCTCCCTGGACTACATGAAAAGAGACAAGGAAGAGCTCTCAGATCATGTGTCACAGGCAGGTATGACCCTAGCCCTGAGTAGCATCCTGTTTTCACCCAGAATTATTCCACTGTACAAGGACAAAAAGATTGACTTCAACAATTGGCAAAGTTTCTGGTGTCATTCAAAGATGTGTCTGCCTGGGACGACATGATCGACAAACCATGATGCTTTGCCAGAGATGGTCTGCACCTGTCACCTCTGGGATTCAGGTTACTAGCTAAGGCTCTTGCCACCCTTATAGTGCTTTATTTAGGCAAGGATCAAAGGACAAAACCACCACCATAACAGATATAAGTATGCAAAATCTGAAGGTAATGCTACTCAATGCTAGAAGTCTAAACCTCAAAATGTACTATCTCAAAGCTCTCCTAAAAATGGAGAACATCGATATCTGTGCAGTAACTGAGACCTGGCTCAAGGCTCCAGAGAGCACCCCTGCAATACCAGGCTACAAATCTTACCACACGTTTTGGCCACCAAACCAGGACCAAAACACTAAAGGTGGAGGAGTGTCCATAGTCACCAAAGATATTCACACCACCAGGCTAGTTGCCCAACACAATGTGTCTGAAATTCTCCAGGATGGTGCAACTAACACTAGGTAAGACTGCAGTCCAGATTGTAGCTTGCTACAGATCCCCCACCATGCCCCAAGATTCTCACTACACCTTTCTAAATATACTGGAAAATATTAAGATACAACCAAACACCCTAATACTGGGTGATTTCAAATATCCTGCCATTAACTGAGAAAACTACTCTCGTACCAACACCTTTGCCCAACGGTTCTTGGAATTCATAAATTCCAATGCCCTGGATCAACTAATCCTTAGTCCCACCAGGGATTCCAGTATCCTAGACCTGGTCATTACCAACATGGAAATAAATGCTCCACACCTATGGTCACCCCTTTGTTGGTTTAATCTGACCATAAGCAAATCACATTTGACATCCGCATCCCACCCCCACCCCCCCCAGTAAGGAAACCTCCATAAAAAACTTCTCCAAAGCCAACTTCATGCTACTCAAGTCAGAAGTGACAAACTTCATGACACCCATGCAGATGAGACTTGAAAGTTCGACTGCTGAATCCTACACTAAGGCATTGTACGAGCACATACACTCATTCATGAATCGTGCCATCCCCAATAGAACCAAGATACTCTCCTCCAAAAAAAGGAAGCCAATCTGGTGGTCCGTTGCCATAAACAAACTTTGCAACAAAAGGAAGAAACTGTTGCAGAAAAGAGGAAAATCCCACGATGGAAAAAACTCCCTTACCAGCCTCATTAAGAAGCTGAGATCCCTCATAAAATCCTCCAGAGCTAGTTACGAAAATAAAATTGCCAAAGATTACAAAGACAACCACAAGGCATTATATAGCTATGTCAAGAATCTAAATGGAAATGCTCAAATCTGCTCTGAGCTACATCAGAATGGCATTAAATATACTGATCCCAAGGATATTGCCAATATCCTGACAGATCGATTCAGTGCAAACTTCACCCCTATCTCACCCCTTAAAGGGCCCATCTCAGTACTGAAAGATTGCCAAATTCCGGTAATAGCAGCCACACAGGTAAAAACTGCACTCTCCACAGCTAAGAATACAGCATCCATGGGACCAGACGACATCCTGAACTGTGTACTACATGAACTACAAAATAAACTGGCACCTCACCTAAGTGTCATGTTTAATCATAGCCTCACCTCAGGCTTCATGTCCACTGAGTGACATACAGCTAGAGTTATTCCCACTCCAGAAGGGGTGATCCACCTTGGATCCTGGGAACTACTACCCCATCAGTCTGACGAGCCTGATCTGCAAGGCCATGGAACTTATTATCATGGAACTTATAAGAAAAGACATTGGCAACCTTCAAACACTGGACCCCACCCAGTTTGGGCTCGTGAAGGGACGATCTTGTCTCCTGAACCTGATTGACTGATTCCAATCATTGTCCAGAGATGTGGACAAGGGTAAGGCAGTCCACACAGCCTATCTGGACCTCACCAAGGCCTTCAACACCATCCCCCACTCTGGAATCATAGATAAACTTACTAAGATGGGCATTAATCCCTACGTCACTCGATGGGGTTGCCAACTGGCTTACTGACAGAACCCACACTGTAAAAGTAGCTGACTCCAAATCCAGCTCCAAACAAGTGACAAGTTGAGTAGCTTAGGGTTCAGTCCTGGGACTGCTCTTGTTTGGCATCTACTTCTCTGAAGTATAGACCAACACTAAGGGACTCTGGCTAACAGAGTTCACAGATGACTGCAAACTGGGAGCCATTATTGAATCCCCAAATGTTGTGGATATTCTACAAGTCAGAAGTGACAAACGTCATGACACCCATGCAGATGAGAACTGAAAATTCGACTGCTGAATCCTACACTAAGGCACTGTACGAGCACATCCACTCGTTCATGAATCCTGCCATCCCCAATAGAACCAAGATGCTCTCCTCCAAAAAAAGAAAGCCAATCTGGTGGTCCCTTGCCATAAACAAACTTTACAACAAAGGAAGATACTGTTGCAGAAAAGAAGAAAATCCCACAATGCAAAAAACTCCCTTACCAGCCTCATTAAGAAGCTGAGATCCCTCATAAAATCCACCAAAGCTAATTACAAAAAAAAAATTGCCAAAGATTCCAAAGACAACCACAAGGCATTCTATAGCTATGTCAAGAATCTAAATGGCAATGCTCAGATTTGCTCTGAGCTACAACAGAATGGCATTAAATATACTGATCCCAAGGATATTGCCAATATCCTGGCAGATCGATTCAGTGCAAACTTCACCCCCATCTCACCCCTTAAAGGCCCATTCTCAATAGCGATTCAGTGCTAACTTCACCCCCCTCTCACTCCCTAAAGGGCCCATCTAAATACTGAAAGACTGCCAAATTCCGGAAATAATGGCCACACAGGTAAAAAATGCACTTTCCAAAGCTAAGAATACAACATCCATGTGACAAGATGACATCCCAGGCTGTGTACTACATGAACTACAATATGAACTGACACCTCACCTAAGTGCCATGTTTAATCATAGCCTCACCTCAGGCTTCATGCCCACTGAGTGGCACACAGCTACAGTTATCCCACTCCACAAAGGGGATCCACCTTGGATCCCAGGAACTACTGCCCCATCAGTCCGACGAGCCTGATTCCCTGACTATTTCTTCCCACAATATTTACTTCCATGGACCTCTATATAGCAGGGCAACTGATGTGATCCCCGGGGTGAATCTCCTATCTCACATCCAAACATCAAGGTTCCTTTTGAAGAGGGCCAAAGAGGCGCTCTGTTTGACATGTATGGGCAGTCTATTCCAGAGTCTGGGGAGTCACTGGGTCAGAAACCTATCCCTCCAACATGTTTTGTTTATTGTGATGACAAGGTTTAGATCCCTGGAGCATGTGGCTCTGAGGGACTGTGAATTCTTTAAGTGTAGCATGTCCAATAGCTCTGGATTTGACATGGCCTTGTATGTTAAGCAGAGATCGCCTCCGAGTAGACGATATGCAACAGAGTACAGCTGGAGTTTATTTAGATGGTCAGCACAGGGCATCTGCTTTAGGCCTGTGATTCTTTTAGTGAGGTATTTCTGCTGCCTTTCCAGTTATTGCAGATGTCTTGAGAGGTACATACCAAATGGGGCCTTGTATTCTATGATGGGTTTAATGAGGGGATGCGTACAGTAGGACAATGACTTCCTTTTTTTGGATGTAAAGCCCTTAGTGATGAGGTGTGCTACATAGAAGGATTTCCTGAGTGTTTTGGTGATGGGTTATCGAAGATGAGACCACTGTCACCCTGTGTCCCTAAGTCTCTTATCACACTTTCGGTGTTTAGTGTACTGCCACCTGTCTGGTAATTCATGGGTATGTGTTTTATCCCAACGGGGATAACTATACATTTCTTGGCATTGAGCTTGAGCCCATGGCTCTGGTAACAAGCATCTGTTTTTGTAAGGCCCTTTTGTAGAATATCCACATCATTTGGGGATTCAATAATGGCTCCCAGTTTGCAGTCATCTGTGAACTCTGTTAGCCAGAGTCCCTTAGTGTTGGTCTATACTTCAGAGAAGTAGATGCCAAACAAGAGCAGTCCCAGGACTGAACCCTGAGGTACTCCACTTGTCACTTGTCTGGAGATGGATTTGGAGTCAGCTACTTTTACAGTGTGGATTCTGTCAGTAAGCCAGTTGGCAAACCATTGAGTGACATAGGGATTAATGCCCAGCTTAGCAAGTTTTCTATGATTCCAGAGTGGAGGATGGTGTTTAAGGCCTTGGCAAGGTCCTGATAGGCTGTGTGGACTACCTTACCCTCGTCCAAAGCTCTAGGGACTGATTGGAATCAGTCAATCAGGTTCAGGAGACAAGATCGGCCCTTCATGAACCAAACTGGGTGGGGTCCAGTGTTTAAGGTTGTCAATGTCTTTGTTTATAAGTTCCATGATAATACGTTCCATGGCCTTGTAGATCAGGCTCGTCAGACTGATGGGGCAGTAGTTCCCAGGATCCAAGGTGGATCACCCCTTCTGGAGTGGGATAACTAGCTGTGTGTCACTCAGCGGGCATGAAGGCTGAGGTAAGTCTATGATTAAACATGACACTTAGGTGAGGTGCCAGTTTATTTTGTAGTTCATGTAGTACACAGTCCGGGATGTCATCTGGTCCCATGGATGCTGTATTCTTAGCTTTGGAGAGTGCAGGTGTTACCCATGTGTCCACTATTACTGGAATTTGGCAATCTTTCAGTATTGAGATGCGCCCTTTAGGGGGTGAGAGGGGGGTGAAGTTGGCACTGAATCGATCTGCCAGGATATTGGCAATATTCTTAGGATCAGTATATTTAATGCCATTCTGTTGTAGCTCAGAGTAGATCTGAGCATTGCATTTAGATTCTTGACATAGCTATAGAATGCCTTGTGGTTATCTTTGTAATCTTTGGGAATTTTATTTTCTTAACTAGCTTTAGAGGATTTTATTAGGGATCTCAGCTTCTTACTGAGGCTGGTAAGGGAGTTTTTTGCATCTTGAGATTTTCCTCTTTTCTGCAACATTTTCTTACTTTTGTTGTAAAGTTTGTTTATGGCAAGGGACCACCAGATTGGCTTCCTTTTTTTGGAGGAGAGCATCTTGGTTCTATTTGGTATGGCACGATTCATGCCCAAGTGGATGGGCTCGTACAGTGCCTTAGTGTAGGATTCAGCATTTCAGTTCTCATCTGCTTCGGTGTCATGAAGTTTGTCACTTCTGACTTGAGTAGCATGAAGTTGGCTTTGGAAAAGTTTCTTACTGAGGTTTCCTTACTGGGGGGGGGGGGGGTGTGAATATCAAGGGTGATTAGCTTATGGTCAGACTTGACAATCGAGGGGATGACCATAGGTGTGGAGCATCGATTTCTCATGTTGGTAATGACCAGGTCTTAGATATTGGAACCTCTGGTTGGACTGTGGATTTGATCCACGGCATTGGAATTTATGAATTCAAAGAACCATTGGGCAAAGGTGTTGGTACACGAGTAGTTTTCCCAGTTAATGGCACGGTAGTTGAAATCACCCATTATTAGGGTGTTTGGTTGTATCTTAATATTTTCCAGTATGTTTAGAAAGGTGTAGTGAGAATCTTGGGGCAAGGTTGGGAATCTGTAGCAAGTTACAATTTGGATTGCAGTCTTATCTAGTGTTAGTTGCACCTGGAGAATTTCAGATGCATTGTGTTGGGCAACTAGCCTGGTGGTTTGAATATCCTTGGTGAATATGGACACTCCTCAACCTTTAGTGTTTTGGTCCTGGTTTGGTGGCCGAAAAGTGTGTTAAGAGTTGTAGCCTGGTATTGCAGGGGTGCTCTCTGGAACCTTAAAGCAGGTCTCAGTTACTGCACAGATATCAATGTTCTCCATTTTTAGGATTGCCTCGAGAGAGTGCATTTTGAGGTTTAGACCTCTAGCATTGAGTAGCATTACTTTCAGATTTTGCATGGTTGTACCTGTTATGGTGGTGGTTTTGTCCTTTGAACTTTGCCTAAAAAAGGCACTATAGGTTTGACAAGAGCCTTAGCCAGTAACCTGAATCCCAGGGGTGACAGCTGCAGACCATCTCTGGCAAAGCATCGTGGTCTGTCGATCATGTCATCCTAGGAAGACAGATACTGGATCACCTCTGATTGACACCAGAAGCTTAGCCAATTGTTGAAGTCAATAATTTTGTCCTTATACTGTGGTATCATTCTGGGTGAAGGCAGGATGCTACTCAGGGCTAGGGTCATACCTGTCTGGGCCACATGATCCGAGAGCTCTTCCATGTCTTCCATGTCTCTTTTCATGTAGCCCAGGGAGGTACGTCTCAAGTAATTCACTCCAACACAGACAATGACAGAGTCATATTTGTACTTGTTGTGGAGTGACTTGACTGCATGCGTTATGTGGTGGATCCTGGCACCCAACAGGCAGCTGACTGCAATTTTCTCCTTGTTCATCCTGGTGAGTGGGACATCAGTGTGCCTGACTATAGAGTCACCTATGACTAAAGTGTTGGGTATGTTGTCTTGCCTTAGGGGCTGTTGTTGCGTGGCACACTGGAGTTGTGAGCTATGTGGCACTTTAGTTGTGATTGGTGTTTGTTTGCATTTCAGCTTCAGAGGTCCTTGTTGCTTGGACAGGTTACTGTTAAGAGTCTCCGCATATGAGCATTTAGTGTTGCTATGTCAGGGTGTTGGTGGTGTGGGTTTAGAAGGACTATGTGTTGCTTGAGGTGTAGTGTGGGTGTTAACCATCCCCTCTTGACTGTCTAGCACAATCTTGGGTGGAGAGAGCTTTGCTTCCAGTTTGGCTATGTAAGTGCATCTCTCGCAGGTTGTTCTGTTTGGTGTTAGGAGGAGAGGGTTGTCTGTGTACATGAGGCAATTGCTGCATTGCCCCATTATGCCGAGATTCACCAAGTGGACAGGAGAAATCACCGGAAGCTGACCCTTGGAAAGGTTGGGTAGCTCTGGCCAGTATAGCTGTGAGAGGGCTGCACAGTAGTGGGATCTGTGTGGATGATCAGTGGCATATTTAACAATCTTATTGTAGCATGCTTCAATGTTTTTGAAGTCCGATTTTAGTAGGTTTGTAAATGTAAGTGAAGCATACAGGAGAGCAGATAGCATAGCATGTGAGTGCCAGCAGTGGTTAACCTGGCACTGGGAGTTAGGTATGTTTTGGCCCTGTATAGGGTGCCTAGTTTGATGTGCACTTTTTAATAGATTGTGTGATGTGTATATCAAATTTGAGGTTATCATCTATGGTAACGCCCAAACGTTTGGTGTGGTCAGTGGGGACTATCTTGGTTCCATTTGCGGCAGTGATGGAGAGAGGATGAAGGGAAGATTTGGGTTTACTGTTGCTGAAAACTATAATTTTGGTTCTGTTGGGATTTAAAATGAGTTGGTGCTGAGAGAGGTATGTTTTGTTGTCTAGAAAAGATGATTGCATTTTTTGTTGGAGTTCATGGGGTGAGGAGGCAGAGCAGATAAGAATAGCATCATTGGCGTACTGTACTATGGAAGCTAGTTGAGTTGCAGAATAACGGTTGTTTGTGAATATGATAGAGAATAGGACTGAGTTGACCAGAGATGGGGAGTAAGGGGGAAAGAGAGTTTTCCCATTTTGTGGCCTGTTGTCAATTGGAAAGATAGCTATGGAACCAAGTTAGGGTTGAAGGACTGAGGCCATAGGAGGAAAGTTTATTAAGTAACAGCTGGTGGGATACACTGTCAAAAGCTTTAGACATATTGAGAAAGATAGAAGACACAAGCTGGTCTTCAATCATGAGGTGGTGGATGGTGTTAGTGAAAGTAAGGAGGGTAGTGCTGGTACTATGTTTGGGTCTAAAGCCATGCTGAGTACTGATGAGGAGGTTATTGTTTTGTAAGTAGTTAATGAGTTGGTTGTGAATACATTTTTCTAGGATTTTTGCAAGGGGGGAAAGGATGGCTATGGGACAATAAGTAAGTTAGTTAGTTAGTTAGTTAGTTAGTTAGTTAGTTAGTTAGTTAGTTAGTTAGTTCTTTGGAAGGACCACCTTTGTGGAGGGTATAATATGAGATGTTTTCCAAAGAAGTGGAGCATATTGTTCTGTAATAGAGTGATTAATCAAGACTGAAATGGGGTAAGGTATAGACAGAGCAGCAAGGTTTAGGAATTCATTTGTATGTATATATATATATATATATATATATATATATATATATATATATATATATATATATATATATATATAGATATAGACAGATATATCATGGACAGAAGTAGGTTAGAAAATAAAAAAGATAGCTGGATACACAAGACCCAGGATAAAAAAGTGCCAAGTCCTGGTAGGTACACTGGTGCCAGAACTGGAAAAGACGGCAGTGTATAATCCTCAAAATATGGAAACATTCCTACAATAGGGCCAGGCCAGACCCAGGGGTAAGATGCCCCCCTGTTGTAGAAGGAAGTAGTATTCCACAAAAATCACGGAAACTGATAGGCCAAAGAAGAGCCATAAAAATGATAAAGTGGACTATTGAGATAAAAGAAATTATATATTGTTACTGTTATGCAAAAAGCCCAGAATTTCCAGACACAAGATATACAAAATGATTAAGAGAGAAATTAGTGGAAAGAAAAGTACTTCCACAAGAAAACTGTCAGAAGCTTCAAATAAAAATTTGTATTCATTAATACAACAGATTTGTGAAAAACAGTATACAGATCAATAAACTCTGATCTGTTTGGAAAAAGAAGTATCCGAGGAAGTGCAAAAATATAAACAACAAAACCTAGAGATTTTTGAAAAGTATAAAAAAGAAACATGGGCATAGGAAAGAAAGAGAGATTTGATATGGCACAATATTTATGCAAAGGAGAAAGCCAAAATAATCAATATAGCAAAGGCAGTTCCAAAGATATTCAAAGAAAAGTACAGGCAAAGCCATCCAGATATGGAAAATTTCACAATAAAAAATAATATCACAAAGATGGAATGTAGAAAAGAAGATTAGTAAAGTAGAAGTTAGAAAAATAGAAGTTGAAGTTATGGAGTACATGCAAAGTGAGAATTTGGTATAGAAGGTCTAATACAGTTTACATCACAGCATGATGGAGTGAGACCCCAAAGTAAGGAGAAGCAGGAATATCAGGAGACATCTGAAAAAGAAATATGGACATGGGAAAGGAAAAATAAATTTAATATGGTATAATATTTATGCAAAAGAGAAAGCAAAACTAGCCAATAGAAAAAGAACAGCACCGGAAATATTTGCAGAGAAATACAGGCAAAACAATCTGGACATGGAAAACTTTGCAATGCAAAAAATAAGAAGACAAAGAGGAAAAGTAAAAAAGGAGATTAGTAATGGAAAAGTTAAAGAAACTGAAACTGAGGTGATGGAGTACCTAAAAAGTGAAGGGTTCAGTTAAGAAAATCTAATTCATAAAGCACCACAACAGTTTAGAAAAATGGATATCCAAATTATGGGGAAACCAGTGCAATGGGAAACTATTGGTCAAGTGCCATATGAAGACATTTTCGAGCCTTCCAAGAAAAATCTGTATAAATGTTCACTTGAAGCTGGACAGCAAGGGAAGGAACAGGAATCTGTGGAAACATTGATGCAGTCATTGCTGAGGGTTGATAGGCCAGTGAGTTCCCATATGACAGAGCAATGGATGACACAGGATGAAACTGAAGTAGAATGTGCCATGGGAAGATGCAATAGAACTTTCTATAGAATGCCTGCAGGAAATGGAAAACAAAGAAATGTGCCCTAAGTTTAGAATAAAATGAGTTAAGAGAAGAGTTGCTTGATTTAATAGACATACATAGACATATTAAGATCAGTGAAAAATAGACAGCAGAAGGTCAATAAAACTCAAAAAGTTAGAAGTTTGATAAAACAAATGAACACAGTAATTAGGACTGTCAATAGAGATCCATGTGATATAGCAGAAGTAAACAGGATATATTACTGTGCAGCTAAATTAACTGATAAAGTTCTACCACAAGAATACAGGGTAGTGAGGGAAAGGAAGGGGAGAAATCACATACCATCATGGAAGTATCAAATAGAGAAAACTATAAAGCAATTAAGACAAGAACTGTCACTGTTAGAGGATTATAGAAAGGGAAACAGATCAACAAAAATACTAAGAAAAACAGACTTGTTAAAAGCAATGCACAGTATTAGAACAAATCAGGATCCATCATGTACTTTCGCAAATAAACTAAAAATCTCAGCACAGGTGAAAAAACTTAGAAGATACGCAAAAACATATAAAGGAAATGAACAAAATAAACAATGTATTGATGACTCAAAAAAGTTTTATAGAGAACTGGGAAACAAGGTAAAAGGAATTAAAAGACCACCAAAAAAGAAGAAACAGATACATTTTGGAGCAGTATCTATGAACATCCTGTGGAGCATAACAAAGATGCAAAATGGATAGAAGAAGTAAAATAAAGAATTAAAAGTTAAAAGGTACAGGATATGAAATGGGATGAAGTAATAGCCAGAGAGATTGAAACAAAGTTAAGGAAAACCTCTAATTGGAAAACCCCAGGCACAGATGCAGTACATAACTTTTGGCTAAAAGTATTAACATCTTTGCACAAAAATTTAGCCATGAGTAAGAACTATTTATATACACACCCAGAACAGACACCAACCTGGCTAACAGCAAGAAAAGCAATGGTCCTACTAAAGAGTGAACCTGCAAGCTACCCTAAAAATTATAGATCAATAACTTGCCTTCCGACGATGGAAAAACTATACATGGGAATTGATGCTGACAAAGTTTATAGTCGTTTAGAAGAAAACTCAATTATGGCAGTAGAACAAAAGAGCAATAAAAGAAAGTCATGTGGAAATAAATATCATTTGTTGTTAAATAAAGTCATAGTAGAGAACTGTAAAAAGGGGAATAATCTAAGTATTGCATGGATTGATTACAAAAAAGCATTTAATGGTATCCTACAGTCATGGATAAAAGAGTCCTTAAAAATGTATAAGATATACTCTGCACTGATTGAATACATTATAGTGATCATGAAACAGTGGTAGACCACTTTGCAATTAAGCCATGATAAAGGACAAATTATTATCCCAGGGATAAAAATTCAAAGGGGGATATTTCAGGTTGACTCTCAGTCACCACTGCTATTCTGCCATACCTTAACCCATTAAGCTGTCTACTTGACAGCTTAGGCCATGGCTGTAATTTGGCTCCTATAAAACAACAAATTGTAAATAAAGACTTCTCATCTTCTCTTTATCAATGATTTAAAATTGTGTAGCTCATCAGATGAGGAACTGAAGGCACAACTGCAAGTGACAAAACTTTTTTAAGATGATATAAGAATGTTGTTTGGTCTTGCTAAATGTGCAAAAGCAACTTTAAAGCAGGAAAACTGCAGCACCAGGAAAACATCAGTTTGGGATAAGAATGTGATATAAAAGAACTTGAGGAAGAGGGAGTGTATAACTATTTGGGAATTGGTGAAAGATCAGCAATTAAACATGAACAAATGTGAATAAAACTTAGTAAGGAATAATTTAGAAGACTTAAATTAATCCTGAAAACAGCGTTGACATTGAGGAACAAAATCCAAGCTAAAAACAAATTTGCTCTTTCTGTCCTAACTTACAGTTTTGGAGTTATTGACAAGCCCCAAAACATGTTGGATAGATTAGACAGGAAAACAAGAAGGATGCTTCATGCTCACCAAATTATTTATAAAAATCAGTGCATACCAAGATTATATATTCCCCATTGCAAAGGAGAGATGGGCCTCCTTGAAATTAATTATATGTATAGATTTGCAGTCGTGGGACTCCACAGATATCTGCTGACCTCACAAGACCCAAATGTAGTGAAAGCTTTGAAACATGAGGCGAATAAATCTAAGATGATGTCTCTGATTAATCTAGCAGAAGCATATCAACATCAAGCAGAAATGGAAATCAAACCATTAGTAGATAAAAATCAGGCAGCAACTGCATGTGCCAAAAAAACAAAAAAGAGAATATAAGGTGAAGGACCAGATGAGAAGGCAAGAAACGTGGAAAATGCATAAATATATTTTCAAGTATAGAAAACTTCTGGCAGAGCCTCATGTTGATCAGGAAAAAATGCAGGAATGGTTAAGGAGAGGTGAATTCAAGCCAACAGATGAAAGGTTAATATTGGCGGCCCAAGATAGCGAGCTGCATACATTCTGGTTTACAAAGTCCAGTGAACATGTGGGAGAAACTGACAAATGTAGGTTTTGTAAAACCGAATTAGAAATACACATCGTTGCTGGTTGTGACATATTAATGGCAGGAGGACTGTATACTGAAAGCATAATAATATGGCAAGATTGTTGCACTGTGGAATGTGCAAACATTATGGTATTAAAGTGACTGAAAAACACTGGAAACATGAGCCGCAAAGCATCATAGAAAATGATGAAATTTACATCACATGGGATCATCCATTACCAACAGCTCAAAAAATAGATGCTAGAAAACTGGATATAGTGGTCAATAAAAACAAGACAGAAGTAGAAAATATCAGGATCTGCAGGCAGAAATTAGAGCAATGTGGAAGAAAGATATCCAGACAGTTCTAATAATAGTAGGAGCAACAGGTCTTATAAAAAGAATCTACAATAGTATTTAGATATGTTACATGTAACCCCGTACAAATTGCAGAAGGAGTCATTACAGCACATTGCAGGTGCTGCGAGAAGCACTTTTGGTTGACATGAAACATTGAAACAATACTAAACTTCATGAACTTTAATTGCACTTTGACTTAGGAATGGGGTTCATTCCCATCATGGTATTAGAAACCCAAAAGACTTGTAGAAATTAAAAAAGGAGGAACCTCATCTGATATAACTGATTTCAGACCCCTAGTATCCCCTTTGTCAAAAAAATTCTGGAGAACTACATTCACAAGCAACTTCTTCAACATATTCTTCAAGAAAAGCTCCTGACCCACACACAGCCTGGTTTTAGACCCACCCATAGCAATACCACGGCCATATTAACTTTCACAAATTAACAAAGCCAGAGATGAAGACAAACTTGTTATCTCTCCCTAAAGCTTCTTATCTAGTCTTTCACCAAGTCCTCTAAAAACTGTCGTCCCTCACAACCCACACTGCTATGGTTTAATAGCTGCTTAACTGATAGCAGTCTGTTAAATGACTCTCCACTTTTTTCCCTTCCTTCCTGTTAATATAGATGTGCCACAGGGCTCCATTCTTGGCCATCTACTCTTTACTATATTCACTAACACTTTACATCATACCTCTCAAGTGTACCTCATTACAAGGAACGTACCTTATTTGGGGCCTTAAAAAGTTCATGTTCCTCAAAGTTCCACATTGAAAGAGTGTGTCACACATTCAGTGTTAATAATTTTTTTAAGTGAAATCAATGGTAAATAGAAATTAATCATATTAATTCATTAAATGATCTTTTTTCTAAGTAAAATCAGCATATTTTAATCATCCTATGACCTTCCTAGTTGAAGTTGTTAGTAAGCCATTAGTATGTGTTCCACATTTTGCCCATTTGTTCCACATTATGAAGGCAAGTGTTCCTCATTTTGGTGATGGAAGGTTGAGAGCTATGCTTTACATAAATCCTCTCAGCAAGCTTCCCTCATAAAATACACTGATGATTCTACCCTAATCTGCATTTCAGACAACCTAATACATCTTCAGAGAATTACTCAAGAAATCTTTATCACTGTTGAAAGTTGGCTAGAGGAAAATCATCTGCTACTAAATCCCCCAAACTAAATTGCTTCTCTTTTTTCCAAAATCCCATTTTCTTGAAAAAGAGAACTTTAACATTTCTTCCTTAAATAATACCATAATTGAAGTTATCCCACACAAAAAGCTACTTAGCATAGCAATTGATGACAACCTTAAATTTGATTTGCATATCCACAACAGCATCAAGAAAGTCCATCAAAAACTAGGTCCCATACATGGAATAAAGAAACTCCTTACAGACTCTGATGAAGTAACTCTAGCTATCACTTATTTCTTACCTTATTTCCTATATGAAGACCCTAACATGACTAACCTAGAAGCCTCACTTAGTTCTAAACTTGAACAGTGCTATAACAAAGTTACCAGATTGACTTGCAACAAGCCTTCCTGGACCCACCAGTGTTCACCACTAAAAACATTTAACTGGCTTGAGCTTCCGCACCACCTGTCTTATACTAAGCTCACCTTATCCCAAAAAATCATCCACCTACCCACCAATTAGATGTCTATCCCAGTGGTATCTTCCAAATCATTCCCTTTGGTCAAATAATAAACAACTTCTTGCCATTTACATACCCCAAATGACTGCTGAGGCCAGTTTCTATTCCAATAGTGTTGCTACAACTTAAAATAAAATTCCCATATCAATTAGGTCTTTCATACAATTTCATCTTTTCAATCCATTACTGAAAGAGTTTGTCTCTGCCTCCTGGCTTTATCCCTGGTCCTCATCCAGGGCATAGCTCTTTAAAACCCTTTTTATACTTCCCCTTCAAGCACTAAATCGCTTAACCTGCTTATGCCCTTCTAATACCTCACTTTATTGTACTTTTTAAACTACTATACATATTTCTAATTACCACAACCAAATTACTATTCCATTTTTACTTCTCTGTTAACACTCAAACTTGTTTATTTCCTGGAATACTTCACTCTATTATATTTCTGAAATTACTTCTACCTATCTTATACACAACTCTTCTGTCTGTAAAGTCTCAGTACAAGGCTTGTAAATTTAATGCTTGTGAACAGCAACACAAATTTTTATTATACTGACTATTATGCTGATGTGTTCTCTGAAATTGCATTATAAAATTTGTTATTGTAAATACTGATTGCATTAAACATGATACCTTGAACCTTTTGATCCCTGGGCCTCTGCTGAAAAAGTGCATCTGTGCCCAGATTGACTTTCCTCATAAACAAATATCAATAAATAAATAAAATATAGAGTGGACCTTTTATCTTTCACTGTTGGGTCATGGGCTAGGAACCTGCTTTATATGTTCTCACATTTTTCTCATCAGAAGGATTCCAAAAGAAACACTGAAGACAAAAAGACAATCTGATTGAGCTGATCTGGCATCTAATTTTTAGTTAAGACAAGATCATTTTTCATCCTAATAGACAGTACCATATAGTCTCTACATTTGCCCCTTTCCAGATATTCGTTTCCACAGCAACTGGTCAGGTTCTTCAAGTGTTTCCTTTTTAAATTTCTTTTGACACCAATGTTGCTGATGTTCTAGCAGAAAAAAAGGAATTGCTATTTTCATTTATGTAGCAAATTATCCTAGATGCCTGACAGAAAAAAAAAATAATATTAGTTAAATAAGAAGCTATTTTCTGCTTAGAATAAAAAACTTCCCTCCTTTAGCAATGGCTCTGTGTTTTGAACTTAGTTATGCTGTGCATTTATAGAGTTCAGACCTATCTTAGTTATTCACACAGATATTTTGTTTTACCTAAGTCAGATTACATTTTTGGTTTGGGGAGCTCCCCTTAGTCATCTAGATGTATTCTAAAGATTTCCCTTAAATGCACCTGACATGAAAGCTTGTCATCTAGACTTTAGGTTTGCCTTAAATGCACCTGACATATGAGACTTTGTAAAAAAAATATTTGTATGTCATTGAGTAAGATCATAGTGTTACCATAGGTGAGTAAGTGCCCTGTTTAGCCTCTGCATTATGCTGCTTTGAAATTGCTTAACTCAGCTAAGGATTTCTTATTGTTAATTACTTCAGCAAGATTTTCTAAATTGTAAGGTATGATGTGTTGCCTTTATATAGTTTTTCATAAGTATAGGGTGCTTTGTTTGGCACTCCATTCATTTTGTTAAAACTGCCCTACAGTACTCTCAAATAAAAAGTGATATTAACAAATTGGTTAACAGTTTGATATTTGGAAACTCATTCATGCAGATAGGCTGAGGCTGACCAATGTCAGTGTTAGAAACTCTCATCTGGAAGCCTGGTTACAATGGATGTGTTTCTTTGTAATGGTTACAAATTTTGCTTACAATGAATTGCAATAAAATGCAATGAATATTAATCTGGCTGCAGTAGAGTTGTAATGTTGTTCTTATCTGGGAAAGTATATGGAATGTCCTCTAATGTTCTGGATACATAGTATTCTACCCAGATGCAATTACTACTGAGACAGAATTTATAGAAATAACATGTAGAATTGTAGTCTGTGGATCTCACCATGACAATAGGCATTTGGCATCAGGTTTTATCTTTTTAGTATTAGTTCCTTTCCTCCGCCCTTTTGCTTTCATGGTTACAACTTTTTGTTTAAGGCTTTTTTGTGTACTGTCCTTGTTGATACCATATACTAATTTTGATACCATGTCTGGCATTCAGTTTATCTGATAAAATGATCTCATAACTCTGTTATTTATTTCATATATGGAGTTTAATGTGATTTCTATTCTGTATATATATCTATATATATTTATATATATATATATATATATGTATATATATATATATATATATATATATATGGATCACCTTCAGATGCCCAAAACGCCAAACCGCCGACACACAAATCACCGACACCAAAAGACCGACAACAAAAAATACCGACAACGCAAAACACCGAATACCATTACACCAACACACTACATGCAAACAACACAGTACACTACATAACATATCCACTATCCCTAACCCAAACCCTAACCCTAAGGTCCGACACTACCGCACACTTACCCTACCTGCACCCTAACCCTAACTCACTTAATCCACTCCTAAACCCACAGTCCCTCACTATCGCACACACACCCTACCTGCACCCTAACCCTAACTCACTTAACCCACCCCTAAACTCACAGTCCCTCACTATCGCACACTTACCTGTCCGCTCCCTAACACTAAATCCCTCACTCTATCGCACACTTACCGAGTCCGTCGGGTTCTCACCTTGTCGGTCATCTGCGTTGTCGGTGTTTTCGACCCGTCAGATTCCGTGTCGGTGAAATGCGATTTCGGGCATCTGAAGGTGACCCATATATATATATATATATATATATATATATATATATATATATATATATATATATATATATATATATATATTCCTGGTATAACAGTTTGGGGTCATGGTTTCTAAGGTTCTGATTTGGGACTTTACACCTTTAGCTGGTTGTCATTCATAGGTCCTGATCACAGTCCAGAAAACCGATCAGAGTCTTGCTAGGGTATTGCTAGAAAAAAGTTGTCATCTGAAAGAGATTGTTAAGGCCTAGTAACCAAGATGTAGAGACCACAGAAACAAAATGAATACCATAAGCTGAATTTCTGATAAAACTCTATTATTTTAAAATAGTTTCATTTTTACAAGTTGATGTTCACTGTTGATTTTTCAATAGCTGTTATAAAATTAAACATATAATAGTAATGAAGTTACTTAAGAAAATATAGATCAATGGTGCTGTATTGTAGAATGAAATTATGAAGATTTGCATTCAGTCATGTGTCATCATGAGAGGGAGTGCAGAAGAAAAAAATCTAAGGAAATGTCTAATCCAATCCTTTTTCAGATTATTAGGATGATGTACTGATATTATTCAGCTCTTGTTACTACATACACCAGAAATCATTACTGGAAACATTTGCAAAGACCAAGATCAATTCCATCATGGGCCCTGATATGATCCCTTGCATTTTTTTCTAAAAGATATGATAACTTACTTAGATGTATCTTGCTATACTTGTATCAGAAATCATTAGTTGGTAGGTATGCCCTTATAAGATGGAAAAAAAGACATTGTAATACCTGGTCATAAACCTAGAAGAAAATCATGATCTGTAATTATAGACCCATTGATATCACGCAATGTATAGGTAAACTCTTGAGCCTGTGTTTAAATACTTGCATATTACCTCTTTTGAAGTTCAAATCTTTCATAACAGAACATTTATAAAATGCTAATCATATCAAACAAAAATTGTTGAGGCTACCAATGAATGTGATCTGCTAATCTGTCAAAGAATTTTGATGACATTCCTCTCAGAGGTATTAGCACTCTCCACTTGCTTTCCTTTGTTGTATTCTGCTTTGAAAATCTGGACAATGTGAGAATTTCTCCTGTTCATGTTGAAAATACAGGCTTTTCTTACAAACCATCTTCTGTGGTGCCCCTTATGGAGTTGCATTAGATCCTTTTATATTTACTGTGCTCACAGCTTCTATTACAGGAACTCAAAGTTTGGTGCTCTATGTCTGCATATAATGGCAAACTTGGGGTAGCAGCCATCTTGAATTAACATTGTATCATTACAGTATTGCATAGGCTGGAATTGTCTTTGGTCATTAAAAAAAGAAAAATAGGGGTGTGGCCAAGATGGTGATAGGCTAGCAGCACTGATTCCCTTCTCTTCTACGTTAATTATATTTCTGACAGGAATTAATAAATTTAAACCTTCCTATTCTCATTATTTTTTGTGAAAATGTATTCCTTTTTTCATCTGGAAAGATTATATCTATTTTTTATATCAATCTTCATTTTTTTTCCCTGTCATAATACAAGCTAAAAGGTATATATACTTTACCTTAAGATCAGCTCTTCCAAATCCAACTCATGAGAAATGTCAGTTAAGAAGACACTTCTTACAAATATTCAAGAACATTCATTGAAAATGGACACGATGGACAATAAACTGGACAATCTTAAACAGAAATGTTTTGAGCAATTTAATCAGTTACATGAAATAATGAAATAACAGAAGGCACAAATCTCTTGTTTGGAAGATGCCTTGAATGATATCAAGGGAAGGGTAACAGAGGATGAACATAATATTGAATTCCTATTAAAACAAAATACTTTACTGCTAAAAAAAGTAAATGCTCTCAAGAGTAGGTCCAGGAGAAACAATATTTGGATCTATGGATTACCAAAGAAAACTGAAGGTGACAACATAGTTAATTTTCTTGCCACTCAGCTTTCTAAGACTTTGAATCTACCTGAGGCATTATCGTTTGGTATTGAGGGGGCTCACAGATCATTGGTAGTCCCTTCATTGACAAAGAAAACAAATCCAAGGTCCATAATCATTAAATTTCTTTCTAGTCAAGACAGAGAACAGCTTGGTCAAACTCTCTGATTAATTTTAATGGACATATCATAAGGTTTAAAAGTCAATAAATGTTTAAATAGTCTGAAAGGTAACCACGGAGATAAATTCTCCTGCTTACACGAAAAGCGTACAATGATATTTGCTCAGAACGATGTAAAACTCTCCATTTAGGATAAAACTGGTTTATTAGGCATGTTCAAGGTAAGCGCTTTCGCAAGTGCTTCTTCAGACCATTAGTTTTCAAAAATTACATTCAATTAAGCTTTTATAATGAACTCTCACGTGATAAATCAAACAATACATTTCAATTAATGATTTAAAGATACATCATAATTACAAACTGCTCTGTGTGTTTCTAACATTTACGTAAACACATATCAATTTAAATTGGTGTATATACACCAAATTAAATAGAAACACTATGAACTATTCTAACTACTAAAGTGTATAAATGTTAACACCATCTAAACTTATATGTAAAAAGCCTAGAGAACGTTTACTTACAGAGACATCTGAATGTAACAATATTGTAAAACTCAACCTAAGTAACCAATAAATACTTGCATCAAAATTGCTTACGCACATGTCTTATAAGATATACATTATCTAATCCAATTTACAACTGGTCTAAAGCACTCCTTTGAAATAGTAAAACATATATAATGAACGTTATTCTGCTCATGATCAGAGCTAACATGGCAGGTAAATAGTCAAATCAAAGGCAAGTGAGCCCGATCATCAAAATATATCCATTGACCTGTAATATATCTTGCAAATGTTAGTCTGCTGGTCTAAAATGCTCAACATAATAATATAATAATATAAAATTTTTGAAAGTATATTCCAATGCTAAAGTTTGAATACTCTATTAACCATGAAATATATGTGGCATACTTCATCCAACATATGGCATATACTAATTATTTATGACTAGACTATCGCCATATCGCTGATGGCATGCTGATAAATAAAATTGGTTCATAAAAAATATGTATGCCACGATATGTTGGAACATAATAAATAAGAAAAAAATAATAACATGATAAAAACAATATATATAAATATATAGACCAAGGCTGCGTTTGCATATTAAAATGCTGCAACCTAGGGCTGTGAATAGCATGTTGTTTTTTATATGAGTAGCTCTCGCTGTATGCCAATGGCTTCTATAGTGGCCATTGGGTTCCTATTGTGCTAGCTAGTAGACTCTATAATGAAAGTGTATATATAGCTATTCCAAAAATAGAATAGTGAATATAAACACAGACTGTATGCATGCCAACACTGTATACACTTGATAATAGGTGCATTCGTTGGTTAATTCAAAAATGAAACTTGGTATGCACTTCTATACAAGAATTACATCTATCTATAATGATGAAATACCACATACACACTAGCCAGACAAAAATATATACTGGTTAAAAACAGAACAAAGGCATAGCCAAAACATAACCATCAATATCTAAGCAAAAAATGAAAACACTATATAAAAAAGAAAGGTGCCAGCTGCAGTATAAAGAATTCATACAGCTGCCCTGTTAGTTCAAGGGTGTATGATGTCCAAGGGTATATTGATACCATTAAATGAATAAATCAATGATGACCCTGCAAAGTATGCATGTAAATATAAAACTGTGGTAATAAAGTTGATAAAAACAATAAGGTGACAGTGTCTAACCCGAAGCATAAGGTGATATGCATATAACCGTGTCTAACACGGGTATCTAACATAGAGAAAACATGTGTATAATATATATGGTATAGAAAATAAAGACTATCTAGCTGTTTTGCATCTAGCTGTAAGCATGGGTTTGACAGAGGCATGTTCATTAAGCCCTTTACCCTTGTCTGCCCCTAACCTCATAATCCAATCAACCTCTTTCTTCTCTGTACGATTGCGGCTATCACCACCCCTAACTGAAGGTGCATTATAGTCTATTGCCATAAATGTAAAGGTGTGATCTTGTCCTGAGTTGGCTACATGTTTGCTAGCACATTATTTAGATGTTTAATCCTAATGGCATACAGATGTTTGCGTATTCTAGTACGAAAGGATCTATCAGTTTTGCCAATATAATAAGATTTGCATAATTGGCACATAGCCAAATATACTATATGTGCAGTGTTACAGTTGGCTAAAACATGAAATTTAAATACTTGGCCATTATCTGGATGCATAAAACTATCACCTGATTCAATATAAATACAATAGTTACATCTGCCACATGGGTATATGCCTATGTCTGAACCTGATACACCTTTGTTTGGGGTATTACACAGTAGTCTCCTGAGGTTAGGTTTATTTTTAAAAGTAAACTGGGGCTTGTCACCTACAATGTTCATAATATCATGGTCCATAGTAAGAATACGCCAATGACTGCCGATTAGCTCCTTTATCTGGTACACATCACTAGTATAAAACATAGGTACTTTGACAGTATTTAATGTACTTCCAATACTTTGATGATTGGACTGGGCTAATGCGGAAAAGTATGGTGCTGCTCTATCTTGCCTCAAGGAATGGATGTTTTCCAGTCCTGCCATAATTTCTGACTCACTATAGCCTCGTTTCACTAATCTTTGTTTAAAACAGTTGATCTCTTCTTGATAACCTTCATCACTGGCATTAAGTCTAGATATACGCATACTTTGCCCTTTAATTATATTTTTAAAGATATAACTAGGATGCATGCTATAACGATGCAAAAGTGAATTTTTATAGCATGAATCTCTATAAACGCCAGCATTGACATGGGTCTCCATGACACGCTCCACATATACATCTAGATATTCTAGCCTATTATCTGAGCAGTTAGAAGTGAATCTCAAATAAGTTGTCATATTATTTAAATATTCTAGAAATTCGACTAGTTCAGTGGGACTGCCCTCCCAAAGAAGGAAGACATCGTCCACAAACCGTCGGTAAAACAGGACTTGTTCCTGATATTGAGGAACTGTAAACAATTGATTTTCCTCCCATGCTGCTAAAAACATGTTGGCGTAGTTATTGCCACAGGATGTGCCCATAGCCACGCCATCACTTTATATGTATAAGGTGGACTCATAAATAAAAACATTGTTCTCCAGAATAATTTCCAAGAATAGACAGATAAGATCACCCTGTCTATCTGTATAGTCACTGTGTTTATTTAAATAATTTTTGATGGTAATGACTCCCAGCTCATTGGGTATAATAGTGAATAAAGATTGTATATCTAAAGTTACAAAGATCATATCTGATTTCTTAGGTACTTGGTCAAAAAACTTATATAGATCCAATAAAAATAGTTTTGTGTCCTTCAATATATGGGGAACCCTGTCTATCACAGGCCTCAGTTATTTTTCTACATATAACGAAAATGGTTCTGTACACCAACCCCTGCCCGCAACAATGGGTCTCATGGGGGGGTTTGCACCATCTTAATGAACCGGTGGAATACCCTGTATAAGTGGTGTCACTGGATGTTCGGTTACCAAAAAATTAGCTAGTTCAATGGTAATGAGATGACTTGTGACCAAATCTAAGATAGTATTGTAAACTTCTACTTGAATTTCATCCACTTTTGATTTAGTTATAATTCCATAAAATCTATTATCATTAAGCATATCAACCATGGCATGGTGATAGTGGTCTCTATCCATGACTACTAAATCAGATATGATCTTTGTAACTTTAGATATACAATCTTTATTCACTATTATACCCAATGAGCTGGGAGTCATTACCATAAAAAAATGATTTAAATAGACACAGTGACTATACAGATAGACAGGTCAATCTTATCTGTCTATTTTTGGAAATTATTCTGGAGAACAATGTTTTTATTTATGAGTCCACCTTATACATACAATGTGATGGCGTGGCTATGGGCACATCCTGTGCCAATAGCTACGCCAACATGTTTTTAGCAGCATGGGAGGAAAATCATTTGTTTACATTGCCTCAATATCAGGAACAAGTCCTCTTTTACCTACGGTTTGTGGACGATGTCTTCCTTCTTTGGCAGGGCAGTCTCACTGAATTAGTCGAATTTCTAGAATATTTAAATAATATGACAACTTATTTGAGATTCACTTCTAACTACTCAGATAATAGGACAGAATATCTAGATGTATATGTGGAGCGTGTCATGGAGACCCATGTCAATACTGGCGTTTATAGAAAATCATGCTATAAAAATTCACTTTTGCATCGTTATAGCATGCATCCCAATTATATCTTTAAAAATATAATTAAAGGGCAAAGTATGTGTATATCTAGACTTAATGCCAGTAATGAAGGTTATCAAAAAGAGATCAACTGTTTTAAACAAAGATTAGTGAAACGAGGCTATAGTGAGTCAGAAATTATGGCAGGACTGGAAAACATCCATTCCTTTAGGCAAGATAGAGCAGCACCATACTTTTCCGCATTGGCCCAGTCCAATCATCAAAGTATTGGAAGTACATTAAATACTGTCGAAGTACCTATGTTTTATACCAGTGATGTGTACCAGATAAAGGAGTTAATCGGCAGTCATTGGCATATTCTTACCATGGACCATGATATTATGAACATTGTAGGTGACAAGCCCCAGTTTACTTTTAAAAATAAACCTAACCTCAGGAAACTACTGTGTCATACCCCAAACAAAGGTCGATCAGGTTCAGACATAGGCACAGGTACATACCCATATGGCAGATGTAACTATTGTATTTATATTGAATCAAGTGATAGTTTTATGCATCCAGATAATGGCCAAGTATTTAAATTTCATGTCTTAGCCAACTGTAACACTGTACATATAGTATATTTGGCTATGTGCCAATTATGCAAATCTTATTATATTGGCAAAACTGATAGATCCTTTCATACTAGAATACGCGAGCATCTGTATGCCATTAGGATTAAACATCTAAATAATGCGCTAGCCAAACATGTAGCCAACGCAGGACAAGATCACACTTTTACATTTATGGCAATAGACTATAATGCACCTTCAATTAGGGCTGGTGATATCTGCAATTGTTCAGAGAAGAAAGAGGTAGATTGGATTATGAGGTTAAGGGCAGACAAGGGCAAAGGGCTTAATGAACATGCCTCTATCAAACCCATCCTTAAAGCTAGACGCAAAACAGCTCGATAGTCTTTATTTTCTATACCATATATATTATACACATGTTTTCTGTATGTTAGATACCCGTGTTAGACACGGTTATATACATATCACCATATGCTTCAGGTTAGACACTGTCACCTTATTGTTTTTATCAACTTTATTACCACAGTTTTATATTTACATGCATACTTTGCAGGGTCATCTTTGATTTATTCATTTAATGGTATCAATATACCCTTGGACATTATACACCCTTGTACTAAGAGGGCAGCTGTATGAATTCTTTATACTGCAGCTGGCACCTTTCTTTTTTATATTGTGTTTTCATTTTTTGTTTAGATATCGATGGTTATGTTTTGGCTATGCCTTTGTTCTGTTTTTAACCAGTATATATTTTTGTCTGGCTAGTGTGTATGTGGTATTTCATCATTATAGATAGATGTAATTCTTGTATAGAAGTGCATACCAAGTTTCATTTTTGAATTAACCAATGAATGCACCTATTATCAAGTGTATACAGTGTTGGCATGCATACAGTCTGTGTTTATAGTCACTATTCTATTTTTGGAATAGCTATATATACACTTTCACTATAGAGTCTACTAGCTAGCACGATAGGGACCCAATGGCTACTATAGAAGCCACTGGCATACAGCGAGAGCTACTCATATAAAGAACAACATGCTATTCACAGCCTAGGTTGCAGCGTTTTAATATGCAAGCACAGCCTTGGTCTATATATTTATATATATTGTTTTTAACATGTTATTATGTTTTTCTTATTTATTATTTTCTAACATATCGCGGCATACATATTTTTTATGAACCAATTTTATTTATCAGCATGCCATGAGCGATATGGTGATAGTCTAGTCATAAATAATTAGTATATGCCATATGTTGGATGAAGTATGCCACATATATTTCATGGTTAATAGAGTATTCAAACTTTAGCATTAGAATATACTTTCAAAAATTTTATATTATTATATTATTATGTCGAGCGTTTTAGACCAGCAGATTAGCGTTTGCAAGATATATTGCAGGTCAATGGATATATTTTGATGATCTGGTTCAGTTGCCTTTGATTTGACTATTTACCTGCCATGTTAGCTCTGATCACGAGCAGAATAACGTTCATTATATATGTTTTACTATTTCAAAGGAGTGCTTTAGACCAGTTCTAAATTGGATTAGATAATGTATATCGTATAAGACATGTGCGTAAGCAATTTTGATGCAAGTATTTATTGGTTACTTAGGTTGAGTTTTACAATATTGTTACATTCAGATGTCTCTGTAAGTAAACATTCTCTAGGCTTTTTACATATGAGTTTAGATGGTGTTAAAATTTATACACTTTAGTAGTTAGAATAGTTCATATTGTTTCCATTTAATTTGGTGTATATACACCGATTTAAATTGATAAGTGTTTACGTAAATGTTAGAAACACACAGAGCAGTTTGTAATGATAATGTATCTTTAAATCATTAATTGAAATGTATTGTTTGATTTATCACATGAGAGTTCATTATAAAAGCTTAATTGAATGTATTTTTTGAAAACTAACGGTCTGAAGAAGCACTTGCGAAACCGCTTACCTTGAGCATGCCTAATAAACCAGTTTTATCCTAAACGGAGAGTTTTACATCGTTCTGAACAAATATCATTGTATGCTTTTCATGTAAGCAGGAGAATTTATCTCTGTGGTCAGCTTTCAGCTTATTTAAACATTTATTGACTTTTATTATTCTGCGGCTGAGAGGTGTTTGTTCCGCCGGGAGCTCTATATTTTTGTTTTAATATCATAAGGTTTGACAATGATTATTCATCCTCTGTAATGCAAAATAGAACATATTTTTTCCCTTGTTGAAAGAACTGAAAAAGTCAAATCAAAGTTCATTTCTCTTTTCCTGCCAGATTAAAACTTTTTTTGCTGGATGGAATCAAAATATTTGAATCATTGAAAACAGCAATGTTTTTTCTAAAGACCAATAACATATTATACCAAATAGAGGACATGGATTGGAATAGTGCTTCTTTGAAGAGACATGCAGAAAAAAAATTGGAAGACAGCTGAAATTAAAAAGAAGCTAAGAGGCAAATAAATGTTTTTTTGTTTCTGAAGAAAACAAGTTAAATTATTGTTGTATATATATATTCTGGACAATGTTTTATAGCCATTAACAAATGTCTTTATTATATTAATCTTAGAAAAAGAAGAAAAAGGCAATACAGAAATCCATATGTAAAAGGTATAACTGTTTTTTACCTATAATTTTATGAAAGGGTAATATAACTGATTTTATTTTTTCATTTTCACTTTCTCCCTCCACTTCATGGACAGAATGGCAATGTGCTGATGGAGTTGGCCTACCTATTCTTTATAATACACTAATTTCTGAGAAAAACTCTATAGGACACTCCAAGTATCTCTGAAGCCCAACCTCTACACCTGAGCTCTCTGGCCCTGCATGCTCTCTCCTAAGGCTATACCTAAAACCTTGACTTAGCAGTAGCTGAGATAAACCTTGCAGGACACACCATGTATCGCTGAAGCCCATCCTCCACACCTGAGCTATCTGCCCCTGCGTGCTCCCACCTGAAGCTATACCTGAAACCTCGGCTAAGCAGTAGTTGTATGCTTTTATTTGCTGATTTACTACTAGTATACTACAACTCTGTATTTGTTTCATTAGTTGCTACCACTGCACATCACCAGAATGCCAATCTCTCCTTCAATCTAATTCATGCTGTCGCTCCCTCACTTCTCACCAGCAGTTAACTTTACCTATCCCTCTATCACTACCTTTCTCTCTTTCCTGACTTTTCCTTTATCATAGCCAAGCCTAATAAACTCCTCTAAGTTTTTCCCAGTGACCACATATACACTTACACATCAGCCACACTTTCAGACATAGTGTACATCCTACCAGCTTACAGATAGTCTCCAGAACTTACTCGCTCTGGTATACAGTCCAGCCATTACTTTATTTCTTGTGACACTGTCATGAATATCATAATTATTTTCCATCTCACATTATGACCCATAATGCACTGCACAACTTAAAAATTTTACTTGACTCTCTACCCCATTTTCATTTTCACTTTCTCCCTCTATTCCTCAGATGGAATGGTGATGTCCTGATGCAGTCAGACTACCTATGCTTTATGAAAGGGGTTCAGATCCTGCAATCCAGTTAAAAAGTGCTGTAGACTATTGCATTTTTATGTCTATGATAGCATGCTACAAAAAAACTACTGATTAATCTGTCGTGGCCAGTTACCTTGCATTACATTAAGTACTTGTGTACTTGGTAAACAACTGGGATTGTCCTACTGACTTTTGCATACAGTTTTACATTTTGCAGGAAGTTCTTAAGTTTATCTATGGGTTTTATGCAATCTAAAGCTTCCCATCTAGAGTTTCCACATTTATTAATTAGTTCTATGCAATTTAAAGCCCCATTAAGAGTTTATAGTAATTGTATGATGCTGCTATGCTGTTCAAATGTGGCTAATCTGGTATTAAAGCTTATGTCTATAATTTTTGCTATTGTATGAGGTTATAATCACTTTTACTGTGGCATTGTACTTCTGGCAACTGTACTTACTTCACTGCAAGGAGTCTGAAATATAACTGGAATGTTAACACATTGGTCATATTGTATTCAAACTTCTATTCTTATATAAACTACTACTGTTTACACACTTTGCCAAACATGTCACTCTAACCCCTACTGTCTCTCCTAAACTATCCATACCTTACAATTGACTTGTCTATTGTTACCTGTCTTCCCACCTTCCTAACCTATCTTATAAAGCTTTTGACTCCTATACTTTTATACTCACCACTTATCACCTCCTCACCTTACTATATATTAAACCTATACTTTATCCTCTCAATTCTCCCTCTCTCACTTCTCCTTTATGTTTTATTTAGGAGATAAACCCTGAAGGATGCTTCAAGTATCTGTGAACCCCAACCTCCACACCTGAGCTATTTGGCCCTGTGTGCTTCTGCCTAATGCTATACCTGAAACCTTGGCTGAGCAGTAGCTGTATTTTTTTATTTGCTGATTTACTACTAGTATACTACAACTCTGTATTTTTTTCACTAGTACCTACCACTGCACATCACCAGAATGCTAACCTCTCCTTCAATCTAATTCATGCTGTCACTCCTTCACTTCTCACCAGCAGTTAATTTTAGCTATCATTCTACCACTATCTTTCTCTCTTTCCTGATTTCCCCTTTATCATAGCCAAACCTAATAAACTCCTGTAAGCTTTTCCCAGTAACCACACATACACTCACCCATCACCCACACTTTCAGACATAGTGTACATCCTACCAGCTTACAGATAGTCTCTGAAACTTACTCATTCTGGTATGCAGCCCAGCCCAGCCTGTTCCATTCAACCTTGCTCTGTTCAGGCTCACTCTGGTCCCCTACCCTACCCCCATTCCCACACACTTCCTCTTCCGATAGATTTATACTTTCGGCAGCCCCTCCTCTGAATCTAAACCAACCATTACCCTTTCTAATACCAATAAAACCACCTGCCCCCTGCTCCCTCCCCTTTTTTCTCCCTCTCTTTCTTCAGCATATTATAACCTTCCATCACTTACCCATTCCATATGAACACCTCTCTAGCACTGAACTCTTATCTCAATATCTCCTCAATATATAATATGACCCATACCATGAAGCTCATATTCTTCTTAATTTCCCTCACCACCACTCTATTTATATTAATTCGTGCCTATTCCCTCCATACCTTCTTAGACATATCATCTCCAAAATTTCCAACCCAAACCACATCATCACAAGCACACACAGTTATTCTAACATCACATCTTCCTTTTTCAAATGTAGCAACATATGCCTAACTAAAGCAAAACTCTCCCCACTTTTACCAAACTTAAGTTAGCTCCATTTACCCTACTTATATCTCTTTCAAAAACCTTTTGCCTACAAATAGATATACATCATCTCCTAGCGCTATTTCACTGAGGAGATATTCATGCCAGCCCTGGGCCTAACAACTCACCATTATCCAGCCAACCTTCCACCAATCAAAACTTTTGTAAAATAACAATAAACGCACACAGCATCTATATTAAAAATACATAATTCCAAGCCTGGCTGTCTCTTGATAGTCAGTAACAGAAACTTGTTGAAACCACATATATCAGATATTGAAATTATCCCATCAGGATACAATATCCTTCGAAAAAACAGACTAGACAAAAAAGGTGGAAATGTATCATTAATCTATCATAAGTCCTTAACTATCACAGGTTTTTTCCAAACCAGTCCCTGCTTTTGGCAAAACTGAATTATTACTTGCATCCCTACACCTTAATAGTAACAATCAATTATACATTGCTGCACCATATATTCTCCTAGGCCAAAACATCCCTATTTTGAAAGACTTCCTATCTTGGTCAAACCACAAAATTTCCAATTAACCTATCATTCTTGGTGACTAAGTATTAATTGGCAAAACATAATATCTAACTCCCCTGCAAATAGTATACACTTGCACAGGCTTACACAGCTGATCACAGGCCCTACACGTGCACTAATGAACCAAGCAAAGTCAACCATAGACTGGATCCTAGTACCTCACCCCCATAATTACTCCAGTACTGAAACCCTCCCTAACACATTAAATGACCATTTACCAGCATACACCCATAGAACCCATATTCAACTACCCAAGACACACTCTTATAAAATGTCCAGAAAACTTGACAGCTTCAACCAAAATACATTCATCTATACCCTAAAAGTGCAGAATTGTACCCCAGTAAAAATATTACCTCTGGAAAATGCTGTAAATTGTTTCAACAAGGTCTTTCTCGATACACTTAATAGCCAAGCCCCATTCACACCAAAAGAAGGAAAATTAACCATGCCACCTGGACAACAAAACATACAAAACAAGTTCTTCTTTCCAGAGACCAAGCCTCAAAAGAATGGTGGAAAGATAGAAACCCACAAAATGAACTTAGCCAAAAAATTTGTCATAAATGACAAGAAAAACTATTTCTTCTCACAATTATCCAGCCAAAAACACAACCCAAAAAAGTTCTGGAAATCTGTTTCCACCCTCCATAATACTATAACCATGCAGAACCCAACTCCTTTTCCTGACAAAGACCCACAACAAATTGCCCATATGCTTAACTCCCACTTTATCAATACCATTTTAAAACTTGTCAAAGACTCATCTCCAAAAATTAACCTAAACTCTAATAACATTAGGAGCACTACAAGTCTCAAACATGATAACCCCAGCTCTCTTTCTTCCCACACCAGGAAAACCTCAAATAATAGCCCATTAACTCCTACATTCTCCATACAGCCAGTATTCGCTTCCCTAGTATTTAAACTTCTAACTAAATAAAGACCATGCTCCCTCTCAGCCAATAATCTTCCACCTGAAAATTTAAAACTCACAGCTGATGCAATAGCCTATCCTGTCACTATTCTTTTTAACTGATCCATCTCAGAGGCATATTTCCCGCAACTCTGGAAAAAATCTATTATTACTTCATTACATAAAGGAGGTAATACAAACAATTTCTATAACTATCAGCCTATCTCTATTCTCTCACCATTATCAAAAATCTTAGAAAAGTGTATACGTGCTTCAACTCCTAAAGCATCCTCCTGATAATGACCTCCTTGCACCCATCCAACATGGATTTTTCCATCACATAGCACTACTACAGCCCTACTCTCATTCACTGATACTGTGAACAAAACCTTTGATGCTGGCCTACTAACTTCAGTCATCTTATTAGACCTGTCTAAGGCTTTCAACATAGTATCACACTCTAAGCTGTTACAACAACTAGAAAAATTAGGATGCTCTCTACATTCCCTAACATGTATTTCCAGCTATCTAAACAACAGAAAACAATCTACGAGGCAGAAAAATAAACAATTTGAATATGATCAACAACACAGGCATTTCACAAGGCTCTATTCTGGGGTCTCTGCTTTTTAACATTTTCATTAATAATCTTCACAAAGCATCACTACAAAGTACACTTATCCAACATGCTGATGATTTGGCTATCAGTTCCTATCCTAGAAATTTCTCTGAGCTCCTTAGCATTATACAACATGCTTTTACATCTATAGAAACATGGCTAAATGATGCACAACTACTACTGAACCCAAAAAAATCTAAGCTCTTACTATTCTCAACTAAACCACCAACTTCAGACTTCAAAATTTTTTTCACAAAACAACACAGAAATCAAACTCATGAACACAGCAAAATTATTAGGCATAACTATTGATGACTAACTCACCTTTGAGCAATGTACTCTCAATACAATTAAAAAAAAATACACTTCAAGCTTGGCAAACTCCACCGACATAAACTATATTTGGATAAGTCAACCAAACTAAAACTTGCAAACACTCTACTTATCCCTTCCCTGCTCTATGGAAGTCCCATATTTATCAACCTTCATACATCTTTCAGTAATAAACTGCAATCATGTTACTATAAAATCACAAAATTTGCATCTGGGTTGGCAAACTGCACACACCATTGCCAGACCATTTATGAATTGAATTGGTTTGAATTCCCCCATTACCTGTATGATACCAAACTAACTATTGCCCACAAACTGATATATAAACTCAACAACTGCCCAGCTCTGCATTCTATCCTACATTCATATATCCCAAGCCAGAATAGTTGGTCCACTAACAAACATCTCTTAAGAATAACTACACTCAACAAACAAGCTGGACAATGGCTATACTCCTATACTATTGGCATATTATGGAATCCCCTGCCTTCCTCTGTAACTCAGCTTGACTCTTAAAAACATTCACATCTGCAATAAAATGTTATTTCCTCAATAATCATATCTGTTTCTGTGGACAACAGTCCAAGCCACCATAAAATGTCACTACCTCAATAATCTTATCTATTTTATTGCACAACAGTCTAATGCCACCATAAACATATACAATTCTCCTTAGCCACTTTTTTTTCCTCTAAGTAACTTTTTTCTTTAACCACTTTTTGTCCTCTAGTAAAAAACTTTTATCTTAACTACTTTTTTCTTTTGTCTAGTAAGTAACTTTGTCTCAATCTTCCTAATAGCTCTCTCTGTATATCCACTGACATATGCTAATCTTCCAATCAACTACTATCTACTCCTATGCAATATCTATAATCTCCTAAGTATTTAAGAACTGTTTCACATTGAAACCAACTACTATTTTTATTTGATGGCTTTTTATTCTTTAGTATTGTACTTACTTTTTTTTACAATACCTATGTTCATTGTCTTTATAGAAAGCCTATGTTTATTGTCTATTTTATCCTTAAAAATGTACTCTGTATAAAAAATATTTTTTGTGGAGCTTTTCTTCCCAGGCCTCCACTGAAAATGGGGTTTCTGATCCAGTGGACTTTACCGGTCAACAAATGTCAATATAAATAAATACATTTATATAATAGTTATGGATATGATAATCTTCTCTCCTTCATCTTTCTTACTTTTTTTTAAGTATACTATAGGAAAATAATAGCAGTGTTTGGGGATTGTATGGCAATGATATTTTATCGAACTTTATACTATTAGCAATATAGTTGTTTAACTTTTTGTTTTTCATTCAAATACATTTCATAGACTTAAATGTGGTTGTCATCACATTGGGAGGACTGTGCTTGACTGACTGGACATGTCTGTTTGATATATTTGGTGTGTTTATATACATTTTCTGATAATATGTGGTTTATTAGTTGGCAGACTTTGATCCTGGATCGGAGGGTGATGGATCATTTTTGGTTGTGTTTTTTTTTCTTTTTTGATGAATGGCTGTCTTTTATGGAGCTTGTTTTTTGTGTGGTTGTTGGGTTTCATACATTTAGTGGTGGATGCCTTCATGATTGTGTTGCTGATTTTTGTTGCTGCTTGACATTTGGGGACTGTCGGTGTCTGTCAGGTGGTGGTTTTGTTTTCTGTGCTGGTGATTACAGGAGACATGGGTTAGTTGTGACTGTCTTTTCCTATTTGTGTAGGGAAACTCTTTCTATTGGTGCTATAGATGTTTTGGATGGCTTCTGGTTTTAAATTCATGACTTTGGTTTGCTTTGTATTCAGTGACATACATGCTTATATTTGGATGTCACAAGCACATTATATGTGCTGAAGCTTTTTACTGTTTCTGTTGCTTCCTGCCATGTTGCATTTTGAGCAATTGTTTTTTTTTTTGTTTTTTTAAATTTAAATCTAGGATTGTAATGTGAACAAGCAAGGTATTTAATCTGAACTTGCAAAAGAGGAAAGTGAAATAACATTAAAGTTCAAAGGTAAATACAGTAAGGACGTCAAATGGTACATCTTACTAAACAACTTGTTTTCTTCTTATTTTACTTTCTTAATTTATTTAAAGTAGCACAGCTGTTATTGAATTTGAAATCTATATACAATGTTTAAGGTGTTGGACATATATCTGGAATTAAGTGAGTTTCAAGAACAAAAATGCTTTAATTAAACAAAGTAATGCTATTTAATTTTTATGGTAATGTAAAAACAGGAAAGCAACAGCTGCTTTTATATTTAGATTAATGGCATATGGTACAGTTTTGCAGCATGTGACAACAGAAACAAACCAAAATAAATTGTGAAGTGATCTCTACATAATGATATGATTTAATTTGTTAATGGATGTACTCCTCTGTAGTTGCAAAAAACAGAACACTGAAATTCAATTTGAAAATCTCCTGCATGCTGATAAATTCAAATGTCTTTTGTTTCCAGACATTACAGCTATCACAAGAGAGCATATCTAGTATTGGTTTATTTTTATCTTGATTACAGTTTCATTGCTATGACTAAGTTTGTTCTCTTTAAGGGATAGATTTAAATGAATGGCAGAAATACTATTTTCTTTATATTCACTGATGATCTCGTATATTAATATTATCATTCTGCCATGCTAACTTATTGGTAAATGATCATTGTTTCTTTTGTAAGCACATGTTTAATATTCTATATATGCATTTGCCTGTTTTAGATATTTTAAAAGCAATGGTCATAATGTATTAATATATTGCATTGGACAAGGGATGACTTTAAAGTTTTAAAAAAAGGGAAGGGATAGAAAAGAAAAAAAAGCTAAGCCAAAAATAGTAAGCAGCAGTTCTGCCTGTGTTCCAACCCTGCACATATACATTTGAAACAATTTAAGTGGTAGGTATGTTTTATAGATTGTTTTCTCAACTCATATTTCTTTTATAGTTTTATAGCTAATTTTTATATAGAAATAGATTTTTGACTTCCTTATACTGAGCTAAGTTATCCCTGATTATGAACTGAGATAAACTATGATTAGCATGGTTGGAGAATTTATTTAGAAAAAGCAATATTCTCTTTGACACTTACTAGTTTTTCAAGTGACACTATGGCTCCTTGTAGATGAACTTAGATATTTTGATTCATGTGTTTATGATACCACCATGATTGCTGATATAGAGTTAATCTATTTGCATTGAGATGGAGGATGGTACATTAGGAGAGGTGTAAAGGGTACTATAGAGAGTTAATCTGATTGATCCTTAGATAGATCTAGATCTATATTGTCTACATATAGAATATGTTGGGAGTATAATTCAATCCAAAAGAGTGAGTTGTGATATACATTAACATTTGCAAATATTTATATATATATATATATATATATATATATATATATATATATATATATATATTAGTCAAATTACTTTATTAACATATACATTTCTGTTAATTTTAACATGAAATATATACAGATTTGGTTTTGAATAAGAATGTTAAAGGGTAAGTTTGAATGGATATGCTATTGAAACAAGAGCTGTTTAACATCATTGGCTGGTTGAGTTATGGTTTATTTCAATGCTTAATATTCTATTATGCAAATATATTGTTTTTGGTGTCTGTCATTTTTAACTGCACAAGTACAATCAAAAATACATAAAACTATATTTAGTCATATTCATAAGTAAGATGATTTTTAAGAGTCATGTTATTTTCCCTTTACTTTCTTTTTTCATTTTTTCTTTAATTGAAAGAGCATAATAACATGCCAGCAAATATATCATTTATGAAGTGTATTTCAATAATTGTAAATGGTTCAAATAACGGAGATGAGGGGTATTCTATATAAATACTTAAAGATATTTAATGCTCAAGCTATATTTCTTCAAGAAATACATCTATAAAGATAAGATATTGACAGACGTAAAACAAATTCATACTCTGTACTTGTTACTTGACATTATATCCAAAAGGAAAGTTATTGTAATTGTATTGAAAAATACCATACCAATGGCCAAAATCTTAAACACTTATAACGATAATACAAGAATGTTTTGTGTAGTAACTTTGGAAATTAATGGCAGATTAAACACTTTAATTAATGTTTACTGGATACCAGTGCTAGGAGTTAGGATAGTTAACAGCTTGATGAGATTATACAACATTCTAACGGAAGCATATTAACTGGAGACTTTAACTGTATATTATACAAACACTATAGATAAGTGCAAAAACAATCAGCTTTATCTAAAGTCCTAAAATAATTCATAGCTATGTTTAATTTTAAAGATATTAATAGTTATTCAGAAGTAGATTCATTATTTTTACACACTTTTCACATAGACATAGCACATAGTCCAGGATAGCCAGGGTATATATCTCTAGTGATTTAGTAACAAAACTCTATAGAGTTAAAGTTATTGCATGCCTGTTATCTGATCACAACTCTATCACCCTTGAATAAATGACAAATGCCAAAAATTGTATTTCAGTCACTAGAATACATTCATATATAACCAGTTTGGTAGAATTTGAGGAGCTTTTATCTAAAGAGATACACATTTTTATAAATATTATTCTCACTGAAGATATTTCTGAAATGTTTGTTTGGGATTCCTTAGACTCATATTTGTATGGTAAAATTATTTCTTGGTATATAAATAAGAAAAAAAAAACAATGGGATAAGGCTTTGATAGAATATAAAAAAGTAGATAAGCTTAAATTAGATAGTCAGAAAGCTAGACAAGATTTAGGAAAGAACTCCATCAAATAAATAAAAAATATATATTTAGAAACATTACACCATAAAACCAGGATTACTTTAGAGAATATTAAAATAAATTCTTATTCCCTAAATCCTAAAGCCAGCATAGATTAGCAAATAGAACTAAGAAGATGCTTACATCTAATCAAATTAAATAGATCTACATTCCTGGAACTAAAAAGAAGGTTGCAGACTTAGAAGATATTCTACATGCTTTCAGAATTAATTTTAGTTGGTATCACTTTAAGCAATCCATTGATAGACTCACAGGATAAAATGAAAACATTTCTTAAAAGATTCATTAAGAATAAACCATTTAAAGATCATATTTTAAAAGATATCTGGACTCAAATTTAGTGACAACATGACCAAGATTTTACCTATTTATAAAATAAGTAGTATAAATAAGAAATGTTCTAAACAAATAGCTTTAGATAATAAAATAAAATATTTATGGGTTATACTATCAGGCAATATTAATGATATGATATAATATCAACAAATTATATCAGCATTTTTATAATATTAAATATTTTATGAATAAATGGAATATTTTTTTACAATGGATGAGAGATTTACTTTAATTAAAATGATTATCTTCCCCAAAATTTTATATTTTATATAAACAATTTGTCTTCCTTCTCCTAAAGAATATATAAATATGTTATTCACTGATGTCAAACTTTTTATGGTATTCTAATAAACCTAGATTAACATTAAATCATCATTTAAAAGATTGGTCTGTAAGTGGTACAGGATTACCAGATATAGGAATTTATACACTATCTTCAGTTGTAAAGAAATTAGCACTATGGCTAAATAAAAACTACTCTTCACATTGGAAAAAATACAGGAAGCAATTTTGTTAGAGTCTGAAAATTCAGACTTACTAAGAAATAATAATATATTACCATCTGCTTTTCACTAGCTGCTAAGACAATGTATCCTGAGGACAAAAAAGTAAAAAAGAAATAACTTCTGGGTTTATATCTAATATTTTATACATTTTCAAATATTTTGTTATTAAAAGTCTATCTGAGCACTTTTGGAAATCATATATCCAGATGATGCATAGTGCCAAATGCTGTATACCAAACTACTTCACAATAGGCTAATCAGTGAATCTGGTGAGAATCCTGATTTGTGAAATGAAGACAAAAATAACTGATAGGAAAGTTTTCTTCTGTTGTTGTCAACATACAAAAAGAAAAGAAAAAAAAAACAGAAAAAAACACTGCTATCACTACAGTGCTGCACCATTTTGAGGCCTTGTACACCCTATGTTTAACATAAACTTTATCAGATTTATCTAACACTTCGACATGTTTACTGTTGAGCACCTATGCCCACATGACAATCAAGCCATACTGTGAATCAGTCCTTTGTTCTCCTTGAAAGCGAAAGCCAGATGCCAATAGGAGATGAGCCTTTTTTATGTGCCTATACTACTCTGCTGCATTTGCCTCTTCAGCAAGTACTTGCAATGTAATATTCATGTATGCCACCACATGTACAGCCTGTGGTAGCTTGTAGAAAACTAATGATCTTTCCAGTTGACCCAGTTGCCCCTTTGACAGAAACAGGGAAGCCACCACTTACAATTCAGTTCCTACCACCTCATACTAGCTCTTTTACTTTTTGGGGCAAGAGTTAAACCCAGGAGTTATCTACAGTTACTGCAGAAGATTAAGATCCTGAACTGTTTATGAACTGCTTTTTGAAAGCAAGGTTACAGGGTTTGATTCCTTCCACCTCCGTGTGCCTGCTGTGTGATTAAGAGCACAACACTTTGCTGGATAATGCCCATGTGTTGCCTCTGAAAAGGAACAATTGTGTATAGTGGGATTACCTGGTTGATAAAAGTAAAAAAAAAAAAATTCAGAAGAACTGGTTACTGCTATTCCATTTCTATTGAGGTTCTTTTGTATAAAATAAATCTAACAATTTACATTCCACTCTCATTACTTATAAGGATGAAGCACTGACTGTGAATCAAGTGATGAATGTTTGATTAGCATCAGAGGTTTTACAGGAGAATGGATGAGAAGGATGGGAGTATGCAGCCACTCCTGTCTTATCCATTCTGGGAGGAAAGTGGCACTGGCTCACCCCTTGGATGACACCTGGATAGAGCATTAAGTGTTGCACCCATAGAGAATGAGCCTGGTGAGTATATGCTGACAAGTGGTGTAGCAGACCTGAAACTGGGAAAGACCTGTAGGATCATGCATACTTGGTAGGCAGCTATAGTTGAGCTCAAATGAGCTGTCATAGGGAGTTGGAGCACTAGGGTGCAAGCTGTTCCTCATGATCATCTATTGCTTTGCTTTCTATCACTTGGTTCTTATGATTATTTAGTCCAAACATGAGAACAAATAGGCCAGTAGGCTTTTGGTCCAAACAGGAGATAGGTCCATCTCATGCTTCAAACAGAATGCACTTCTGAGCCCCCTAACCAGGGAATGAAGATGTTGCATAACTCTCATCCTGTTCATTAAATGGCCTAGCACATGGCATGAGAAACTGGAGCACGTGAGTACCCATCTGTCCTCATATCTATCACACAGTATGTGGAAACATATAGCAGTTGGGAAAGAATAAGAGCCATAGGTCAGTCAGGTTGTTGGAGGGATGCATTCATTTACATGTCAGGCAAAATTAGTACCACAACTCCTCATTCAAAGAAGGGTGCTCCAATGCAGTAGCATTAAGCCTGTTTGGGGTGCAGTTTTGTCTTTTGTAGTTTTCATTCACCTGTGACTATCCTATGTGCTGATATGGTGTATTGTGATATTAGTATGTCGATGCATTAACTGCACAAATACCATACTACAATATAGTGCAAGCCTCATGCAAGGGAGACATTTTAATTCCATTTTAAGACAGCAATCATATGTCTTATCACCCAGATAAACCATGCCAGTATTAAATTGATCCACTTTATATCAGCACAGTAAATCCATCAGATAAATCATGAAATGCCCAGAAAATTATGTCATACTGAGACCAAAACAGAAGCAACTGACCTAAATAACAACTTCAAACTTTGCCAAAAAAAAAATACGATATGATGGATACCTATATTAAATACAAATGCTTTAATTTGTAAAAAAAAAAAAAAAAAACAGAAATGTGGCTTGATTCAGAAATTTGTAAGATTTGTTGCCTTAGAATGCCCTTGAATAAATGACCTTATAGATATGAATGTGATTTTTAGGTCTTGTTGTGTACCTCCTTATCAGGGTAGTTACAAAACACAATATTTTGGGTACTATCGTGGCAAAATATAATGGTAAATATAAAGCATACTCTTTCAGGTAATAAGATTCTACAAAGAATAAAGGAAATAAACTACAAGCTTCTCTAAAGAATCAATAAAAATCATATCTTTCTGTGGACTTCTTTCTCAGTAATATCAATTAATAATGGTTGTGATACATAGTTTGTAAAGTTGTCATTCTCTTTGTGTGTATGTATGACTGCATGTCTATTCAGCTAGCTGTCTGCCTATCTGTCTCTCTATCATACCTCTCAACTGTACAGATTTTTGCAGAATGTCCAGATTTTTGTCTCATATTGTTGGTCTCTTTCTCATAAAATTGTGGTTTTCTGGTAAATCACCTGCAAACCATCATGGCTGAAGTCAGAAAATAATTACAGTCATTCCAGTTTCAGAATTCATACCCTTCAGAAAATTCATAAAAATGAAAAATCTGCTATTCTATCTATTTTCTAAGTTTGTAAGAGAAATATTTTATTTAGTTTACCTATTTTTGGTCCTTTGTCGCCCCATTATTTATTGCTTTGTCCAGATTTCTTACTATAACAGGTTGAGAAGTATGCTGTCCATCTATCAATCCATTTATCTACCTATCAACCTGTCTAACTTCTTATTGCCTGTCCATCTTTACAACTGTCTACATATGACTGTCTGACTCTGTATCTCCCTGTCTGTCTGTCTGCCGAAGAGTTGAAGAGTTGCAGGCTAAGGTAGGGGGAACATAGCCAGCCTGTAAAGAACTATCAAGCCTTAGACATCTCATACATCAGCTGATTCTACTTATGCACACATCCATCAGTCTTATAGTCTGTATTTATCAACCTGCTGATCTCACTGTATCACTCTATCTACACATTACAAGATAAACTGAAAGATGACAGACTACAATTACTAGCAGCTACTATATTAGGAAGATAATGATAATTTGTTCTTTTGTTACACTGAAGTATAAAATGACAAAATTTTCTAACAAAAATGTAACCTTTATTATAGAAGTTATCATTCTATAAGACTAAAGTCACTCATTTTGCTTCATTTAGATGATGCTTTCATTAGGCAAATAGCTCACATTGTTTAGATATTATAATAGCTTCATATATCATAAATCATTGCACTTAACAGGAACAGTGCACTGAACAGGAAATGGGATGGCCAGTGGGCTTGATAAATTGCTGTCATACAATATATACATATATATTTTTTAATATAAATTAGGGATTATTCCTGCCTTTTCTGTTTCACAGTTGCAACTTTATATCCAGGTGTGCAGTGCTATTTATTTTACAAAAAGTGAATACAAACCTTTTCCAGTCTCTTTGTAATCCACAAAGATGCTCAGTTTTGCTGCTAGCACTGCTCTGTCCCACAGTGAGCTGCTTGTTTTTGCTAAATCACGAAGCAGTGAGCTGATTGGAACTTGGCCAACTTGTAAGAGGAGACAACAGGTAAATGGTTCCTTTTATAGCTTTGAGGAGCAGGAGCTGCTTAACAGGTATAGATTGGACAAGGAGATTAATAAGGCTTTGGCAAGCTTGTGTGGCCTGCAAAGTAGTTGGTAATGGAAGAATGCATAGCCTTCATTTTCTTGTGAATATCACTATATGTGTTGCTCATTGTACTGGTGACAACAACATTTCAGAGACAGAGTATGGTTACTCTGGGGATCTTACATGCTTCTGTCTCAAAAGGTACTGTAGCAGCTCCTCAATATATTCTTCGCCTATGTGGACAAAAGTAACTATTTTCCAGTGTCACCACAGGACTTAGCCAGTACCGGGCATGCCTTTTATGGAATGGTGTTTTCTTTTTTCTTTAGGTGCTTAGTGATATAGATTGAACCCATGTCACTATTAAGGTCCCACATGGACCATATTGGTAGAGGTACTGTAACAGAAAGGGTTGGCATTCCTGCGAGTGGCAGGAAGTGTGTCTGATGCACCTGGCTGTATCACCAGCATGTCAGCTGAGCATCCTGTCAATATCCATGGTTCTCATGCATGGCACACAAGTTCTCTTTACTACTTCCTGTACAATGGGATACTACAAGGACACCCGGTAGGTAAGTGCACCATAAATAATTTGTTTCTCATATGTATTCATCTAAATCTTAATCATAATTTCATTTAGTGACTACTTCATCATTATGTAATCCCTCCCTGTTATGTATTCCTGGTGAGGCAGGCTAGCTATTTGGACCCCCTAGTTAATGGCGATGATCACTTTAACCAGGACAGGCTGTAACTTGATTAAACTAATTGGGCACAACATGGACTCACACCAAAGGGGGGCCCCACACTTATCAATGTACTCTGCAGTACAGAATCATAGCTAGCTCTTTGGGAGATTTTTGCTATTGCCCAAGTTGGTGTACCCCCTCCCCCCAAGTCTAACTTGTGGAGAAAAAAAACAGAAAAGAAACAAAAAAAGAGCTCTATTACCCAAAACCGTAGCATCTTGCTAGCGTAAATCTATCACACACACTGTGGAATTTACTGCTTAAGCCATGATAGCAAATACTGTACCACCATTTCATTAACAAATCTCAGTCCTGCACTCCTGCACCAGCAGTATCTGCTAAATGCATTTCCTGACAACTTCTGAAACAATATAAAAAAGCTTTATACAAATATAACAAGCAGCTTAATGCAGAAACTACAACTCTTGTCACTTTTATGTATTAGTTTTTTTTTTTTTTTGCAGAAAATCCTTGACTGACGTTTTCTCATTTTTGCTGTGTCCATCACAGACATTTCCAATCTCATCATTATTACTTTGTCTTTTACACTCGCTCAGTAATGTCAAGCTTTACAATTTCAAATATCATGTTGCTTGGGAAATGATTGTCGATGCAAAACCTGTTATTCTATTCACTTTTTTAAGTGAATTAGAGTAATACTTAAACATTTCCCTGATTTTGGTCAGTTGCTCCCCTGTTATTATTGCTTTTGTTCAGAATTCTTGAGAAAAATGAATGTCAGTACCCAGAATTTTGCAGAATGTCCAGATTTTTGCCATAGATTTTTGGTCCATTCTTCATAAATTTCAGAGTTCTATGGCAAATCATTCAGGCTGGAGGGGATGGGGATGGGTCGTATGAGGACTGTGGCCTGGGGTACCATAAACATGTCCAAACTTGGACCAGGTCCTGACAAAGATAGTCACTGCATGATTGTTGACTTGCTGAAAGCCCAATTCTGCTGTCTGGATAAGTTAAGGAATGCTGCACTATGTTCCTGATGCTGTGTGTAGAATGTTCATAGCATGTTGATTATGTGTTGCTCTGGTGCTTAACTGCCACAAGCAATGATCACTCATGAAAGTTGATCTCCTATGACAATAGCAACGGTGACCAGTGGATGAGAGCAGCAAAATACCCCTTTGGCAGGTTCATGTAATATACACAACATAGCAAGCAATGACAGGGCATCTAGTCCACAACTATGGGATGTGGAATATATTATATGACAGCATAAAACCACAAGATAACACTTAGGGCATGCAGTGTTACCCATGAGCTATGCTGAGTAGTGCATGGTCAACTCGCACTGTGCAGCAGACATTTATCCAGCACTGTCTACAAATGTATAGGTCACAGGTCATGTTATCACTGCCATCGCCATTTGCACAGTTTACAATGGATGGTGCCACAAGTGCTAGTTATACCAGTGAGGCAGGTGAAGGAAGTTACCGTGGGTATGAAATACTGTATTTAGACAGACGATAGTTTTTCTCTGTTAATATGTGCTGAAGAACTGTACTGTTATGATGATGTCTTAATGATGATAAATTGAATTGGTAAACAGATGTCATAGTCACTGCAGTCATGATATTTTAAATGACATAAGTTTGCCATGTCTATCATCCTTTATTTACTTATGTATGTATTTATTTATTTATTTCAGCATGCAGGTAAGTACAGATTTGCCATTCCTCACCATAGATGTCATGTGCTGGGTTACTTTAGGTGCAGTTGGTCTGTTCATTAATGCACTTTGTTCTGCTACTTATTGGGGTTATTTCTGGTTCATATATACATTTTAATGTCTGTAAAGGGGTGATTTTGTGTCAGATTTGTACTGTGTCACACACAATGTCGCCTTCAGGTAATGTTGCAAAAACTGGAAGGAAGGCCTAGCCAAGGTAGATTCTTCACTTGTGTGTAAAACTATGTAAAACCTTAAACTTCCTGTAGTGGAAGCCCATGGGATAAAACAAATTAACCTAGTTATGATGTACTTCAAGGCAAAAAAAAGGTCAAAAGAAGAATGTCTACAATTAGTGGGGTTTGGCTTTATTGGTCTAAATGTACTCAAAAAGACTTAAAAAGTAAACAGTAAAATGTTATGGATATTTAGGAGCCATGTAGCTCAAACACTGGTATGCCCTTAAGGTGTCTTATGTTGATGCATATTCTGATATTTTTATGAATGTTTTATGCATATATATATTTATGGAGGCAGTAGAACTGGAGTGTATGTATTCTGATGTATACTTTTATAGCAATATTATATAGCATAAAGGTTATGTAGATGATCTCTTTTTCATAAACATCATTTACAAGGAAATTATTTTGGTTTATCTTTTACTTTTGAATTTCAATGTGTTCAGCTTTATTATTTAGATTCATGTCTTTACATACTGAATAATAGTGTTCATTACAGATTACATAGGAAATCTACTTCTGCTAATATCGACCAGATTCAATCAAGCCTACATGGTCCATTTACACCATGTGCTCATCGATACATTACACACACATGATAGTGTACTGTTTTGGATTCAATAAGCAGCTCTATATGGTGTGTAGAGCCACACAGAGCCACGCAAACAAGGTAAATGTCATGGCATGAAAATTACACCATAAGCAGCTGAATTGTATTCTAATCAACCTATCCGAGATGGAGGAGCTATTCAACAAACTATAAAGCAACCGTGTAGACTGAGTAATGGTTTTCCCTGCGAATTCCAAAACCTACTGGAATACAGCCACGGAAAGGGGTCTACACTGAAACAATGTTAGGGGCTGCTGTAGCTTTAATTCATGTTTATGTGCAACACACTGAAGTCTGTGCTGCTGCTAATGCTAATAGAACAAGGCCAAGAAGGAGATGAGTTTTCAGACCCCAGTTAAATTATCACAATCTACATGACATGGAAATTGTAGAGCAGAACAGAGTGGGTATAGGCAGACTACATGAACTCTGCAACCTCTTTTATCCTCAACTCAAAGCCAGGGCACACTGAGGGAAATCCATCCCAGTGGAGGCAAAGGTATGTGTAGCACTTAGAATTTTATGGTCTACTTTAGAACAGCGAATGATCAGATGATCGAATGCTGTTACATAGACCCCTAAACGCCTAACTGGCAAAACAGTGAATGGCCGGAACAGAGATTTATTTTCCCAGTGAAAAAAATCGCTGGGCCATTGTCTGGGTTGTGCCATTTCCTCCACTGTAGTGCGATCTCGGAGTTGGTATATTTAAGTAGGGGGATGCCCCACTTTATTTAGTGTTTAGTGTTCTTTTTTTTTGATGTTCCGGCGATCCACTGTTTTGGTGATTCGATGTTTAGGGGTTGATATAACAGTGTTCGATCATCTGATCATTCGTTGTTATAATATAGATCTGTATTTTAGCTACAGGTACCTTTCAGAGTAACATGGAACATGATGGAGGTATCACAGACATCAGCATCCAGGATACTCCATCAGTTCCTGAAAGCTATGATCCAACATGCTAGTGACCACATATATTTTCCCCATACATCTTAGGATAGGCCAGAAATATGCAGGAGATCTACCCTGTGGCACACTACCCTGAAGTCCTTGGTGCCATAGATTGCACTCATTTAGAAAATAAGGCACCACCCAGGGAACAGGGAAGGGTCTACATAAATAGAAAGGGCTTCAACTCATTTAACTGCCAAGTCAAAGGGAATCATCTTGAATGTTTGTGTTGCAACCCAGACAGTTATCATGACTCACATATCTGGCATTCCTCCTAGCTGCATCAGATGTTCACTAGGGGGGATAGCCCACAGGTTAATTTACTGGAGTATGCAGGTTATGCACTTGAACTGTGGCTGATGACACCCATCAGAAATGCATACACAGCTGCTGAAAAATGCTATAATGAGGCCCATGCTCAAACCAGAAATATCATAAAGCATATGTTTGGTCTGCTGAAGACACAACTTTGGTGCCTAGATACATCAGCGGAAGCCCTGTAGTGTAATCCATGTGCATGTAATGAAATATTCACACTATGTGCCATGCTACACAACATCATCCTGAGAAAACAGCTTCAGCAAGATCAACAAGGGGAAGGGGCACACATCGCACCACAAATGGCAAGGTCACCACAGCCACAAACAGATGAGGAGTCTGAGGGGAAACCAGCAGCTGCTGTGGGTGAATGCAGATACAACTGTGCTCAATATGCCCTCGCCCTGTCTAAGAGACAATGCATAGCACACTCACTCACCATCTAAGGGCTACAAAATTCCTCTTACTCATATACATATAGTAACATTAATGCTAAGCAACACTCACAACCTATATCTACCCATGTAATGACTGTGTATTGCTAGCATCAGACAGTCAGCCCTGAACTGAAACTGTTGCAACTGCTGGATTTACAAGGTAAGTGTTGAACCTGACCGTATTGCGTAATAACATGAATGATCGGCATGTCCTTGCATGTTGTTACTTGGTAGTGTAAGCAAGTAAAGGGTGAGTGATTTGTACAAAACTGACCTTAACATGAGACAGCAGCAACTTATTTGATGTACATGTGCCCATTATTAAGTAGTAGGCCTCAGGCAACAAAGATTCACACAGTCATACCTCTCAAAAGTAGTAATGGTCAATGCATGCCCTCAGTTTAGCATCTTACGTTTGTACTGGAAAATCATTAAAGTGATTAATTAGAAAGCAATGATACACATTTCAGTTTCAGACTTCACAACCCTCACAGTACTGGTAGAAAAAAGGTTTGATGCTATCAAGTGCTTAACTTTCTAAGAGCAATATAAGTAAAAGGTACAAATACCAATTCAACATCAGAAATGCAGATATACTAAGCACTAAGTCAGCCATGCTCTCTGAGCATCAAACACAAAGCTTATGTATTCCTGAATCCAAAAGATAGAAAACAGGAATATGGCAGAGTTATCATCACTTGCACAGGGTGTTGTGGGGGGGCACGAAGCCTAGGCTGACACAAAAGGTCAGTGAGTGTGTGTGAGTAAGAAAGAGAAGCAGGCGGACATTCAGATAAAGTAACAAATGGCCAGTGAGACAAAATGAGTTTTAAAGCTTCATGGCAGAAGCATGCAACTGTTGTTTGTGCATCTGTATGAGTCCTCCAAGTGAAATTTATGTGAGAGTGTCTGCATGAACACAGCCAAGCTTTGTGCTATCTCTAAATCTTTGTATGTAGGAGAGGTGTGAGCCTTGTATGGTAGAGGTGGCAGTTCAACCTTGTTGTACCTGACCACGAGAACTGTCTCTACCTGAAAGTGATTGATGTCTACTGGATGAGCTCCACTCATGAGAAAACCCAGGACTATGACCCCATAAACTGCCACATCTGGGTGGGGACAGCTCAACCACTGATAGAGCAGTTGAAGTACTCCCACTATGGGAGTGTGATCTGGCATGGCCACATTGGCTAACAGCAGATGATGTGGCTGACATACACCCATGAGGATGCCACCCACCTCCCAGCAGACATTCCATCACAGACACCACCTGTTCCAATGTGTCATTTATCTGATCCATTGAATCATCAACATACTGGAGGCAAACACTCATGTCAGCCTGTGCCATCTCTACAACCCTAAGCATTTCTCTGGAGGACCTATAGGAATCTTTCTGCACCTCCATGAAGGCCCTAAATATACATTGAGTGAGACTGGAAGAGCCTGCTGCATCAGGTGGAGTATGGAGAGCAGGCATCCTCTGAGCACATGTAACAGCCCTCCTGCATGGCACCTTGCCACACTTTGGCTACAGCCAGAGTCAACAAGCACTGAAACCACAGTAACCACACTTCCCTTATCAATTTTCTCACCCTGCACCTGTCCAATATCTGAGTTCTCACTGGAATGGGTAGGCAAAGGCCAACTGGCTGTGTCCTATGGAATTAAAGGGGATGGCTGCATGTCAACCTCAGTGTGAGATTCAAACTCTGAACCCCCTGATTGTGCCTCTGTTTGGCTACCATCATCATTAGAGTCTGCTGATACACTGACATCAGGTCACACTTTCACTGTCAGGAGCACCTGTAGTAACAAGCAACAAACACAGGAAAAAAAATAATACCTACACTACTATAGTCCAATATAAGCTAACAAAATAACACTGGTGCCACTATTATAGACAGTAAAGCAATACACACAACAGTCATAACATCAACATCACACACTAAATAGTTCTTTGAACTGCTAATCAGTACTGACATAAACATATTTGGCTTACCATATGTAGATGATAATATGCTCCCTATGTTGGATGGTTCTGGAAGAAGTTAAGCAAAAGACAGGGGCAATATCATCACAATTAACAGTAACACAGGGGTTATAACCTTTTGACCTTTATATGTCCATTAACTATACTTTCAACAAGAACATGGATGAAAATCCCAACCTAAGCCCCATGTGTAATTAATCAGAATGTGTTGTCAACTGTTACAATCTTCTATCCCCCCAACCAATTTCTTGTTAAACAGAACTAATGTATTGGCACAAATATGTTACTATACAACAGCATTTAACAATTGAAATACAAAAGCCTACCTGGAAGCTCCTTCTGTGACATACTTGCTGTATCTGAAACAGTAGCTCCAGTGTCAAGGACATACTGTTCTGCACTTTCCTGGGAGCTGTCTGGATTCCTGACAATGGCTAGGAACTTTTCATTTGCTGTTAGTGGTGGCTCTGTAGCAGCCCATTCCGGTACCCATCTGATCATTAGCCACTGCAGCTGCTCCTTGCACATGATATCATGTCAGTGGCCCTATGGTGGACCTCATCATCCACATTTGCATTCAGCCTGACATATCTCCATGTCCCCCTCTCTAGCAGGCACCATTTTGCCTAAAAGCTTCCACAATGACCTGGTTCTCAGGTTCACTGAAGAGTGATTTTCAGGGATTGAGACACCTGGGTGCCATAGTCCTAGGTGTCCTAAAAAACAACAGAAGGATAATACACATATGCACCACATAACTACAAAATAACTGTTCCCAGGTAAAACAGAAAATATTGCAATTCAGTAATATCCACTGGAGAAAAATAAAACAATCTAGATATTTAAAATATGAACAAGCTGGATGTAAAACAAGGGAGAGTAACAGTAGCAACATGTCCTTGTTTATGCAATAACAGAAATGCAGCTTTGCTCTCACACCTCCAAAGAAACAGGCAAACAACATATTTTGCTAATAAACTCATTAGTGAAATGCTTAAGGTGCTACCAAAAGAAATGTCTCTGAAACATGTCTATAGATTTAACATAGAACATTCTGTTTTAAGATATTGTGAATCATGTATGCCTATGAAATGCTCTGACAAACATGACCATGCTATCAGTACACTTCTAAGCAATGCATACAGATAAAAGTGGACCATTTGCTAATCAAAAATACATGCATACATATTAAACAGATGTCTCTTAATGACATTTCAGCATGTGCTGTATATAGCTGAAAAATGCAAGCATACCATCTCAATTTCAGTAATCTTCTCTGCAGGTATATCCCAAAGTAATAGCCTCTTTTCCATGTTCTCCACATAAAGTCTCCTCCTTTTCAGGTTCCCTGGCTACATGGTTGCCATTTTATAGTGTTCATTCAGGGCTGTAAGCACAGTGAAGATGTAAATCAGGTGTGTACTAATTAGAACTGCTGAATCCCATATATTTGTCTCTGTGTAGCAGATGTAATCATAGTGCAGGCACTCCCTCAGTGTTTGTCTTTAATTGATTACAACTATGAATGATTACTGGTAGGGAGAAGGAAAATACAACAGCATTGCAGACTGCCCTGCATCCAGTGGGTGTGTCAGGTTAGTCTTACACAAGTGTTAGAAGTAATTTTGTCAAGGTTGGAAATGTAAGTAAGCAGCACAAAATTCACAGGTTCTTCTCATGAAAATCTAACCTCCCCTTTATTTGTTGGCAACTGTATATTATATTATTGCCATTTAATATCGTCACACATTTTAAGAACAATCAAATGGAATAGCTTACAGACTGCATGCCTCAGATTACTGGTCAGATAAGACAAGAATGAGCAACAAACACAGAGAGGTAAGACAGAGCTGAATATGTGCAAGATGTAATCATAAATGGTTATGTCATCACTCAGTGTAATACATCATAGGATTAATACATATACAAATAACTGTTATATGCTTTCATAGAAGTATAGATGGTGCTGCAGTTGGTTTTATGCAGAATGATATCAGTTCCCTGCTGCAAAGCTATTTGTGTGGCAAAGACGGATAAGGCACTGTGTTCTGAAGTTTCATTGGAGTAAGAGTTCAAATCCAGACATGTGTACTAACATTTTTTTTGTGTTTATGTCATACATTGCTTTCCGCATTTCAACTACTCCCCCCTTTTTTTTTTTTTTTGCTTTACCAGTGTTTGCAAGGTGTGCGGCTTAGCACAAACAAGGGAAACAGAGAAAAATGAGTGTGAAGTTTGGCTGTGCTTATTTCATTTGAGCAAAGCTTAGCAGTGTGCAAATTCAGACTAGTGGCCCATCCAGGAAGCAGACAGAACTCCTGCAGAACACCAGCAGACTGGATGTCTGGAAAAGTGCAAAGGTAAAAAACAATGCATTGTTACAATTTTTGCTTTCTGTTGCACAACTTCACTTAATGATTTTGTGAGGTGGTTAGCAAGGCACCCCAACACCTGCAGACAGGACTCAGACAGACAGCAATTGAAAATGGACACATTCAATAAATTCTGTTGGGTGCTGCATAAACATGCTAAGCGGTGTTACATGACAGTTAACACAGAGAACTTAGAAATTAGTAGGAAATTATGGAAATGTCATGTAACTAGTCCTTTGAGCAGTAGGGCTGAAGTGCAGATGGTCCTGGGTTCTAGCACAGGTTGTGCAACCCGTTTTTACTGTTGTGACGGTGCAGTTTATAACAATGAACTGACTAATAGACAACTGCTATTTCACCATTCTTGTGGCAACTTGTGTAGGACTGCCATACACATGGTCCTGTGTTCTAATACAGGATATTCCTTACATTGGTATTGTTGTTCCTCTTCCCATTATATTCACTGTCACTTATAACACAATAGATAGTGGAGCTAATATGAATTATATGTATGATGGATAAGACACCCTTATTGTGTTTTCAGATGTATGACTAAGGATATACTGTCTACTATGTTTCTATAAGTATAATTCTGCTATCTTGACTTGCACGGCCTTCACTATTTTATAACACACGTACACAATGGGATCTATACACAAGAACCTTGTCAGGTCATACACATGCATGTGTAACACCTCAAACTGTCACCTGTATTTATGAATGATGCCTGACTATGTCTGAGCAGCACTTCTTCTGTGGCAAAGTTGGAAAATCATTGCTGTGGAAGAGAATACTGTGTCGCATATGCCTAGGTTTGAATCCCAAACTGAAAAAAATCAATTTTATCAGGTCATAAAGGCAAAAACAAATGTGTGAGGTCATGGTATTTATACCCCCAGTAAATGCCTGCAAACTTAACTCACCTAACAGATATCTCCCAATTTCTAATATGTATTTTCAAGCTACATCACCAGATACCCCTCAAACTAAGGCCAAGTGTAAGATTAATTTTCCAGTTTCAAGTATTTGTTTCCTCCTTGCTTGGCACTGCTGTGCTGTGCTTAACATCACTCAATTATGGTTGGCATCATTGCTCAGGTTTGTGCACTACCAGTGAACACAATAACTGGAATTAGCTGGAAAGCATCAATTGTCATTGCTCTAGTTCTTGGTGTTAGACATGTCTGACATTAGAGGGTAAAGTTCCCAGTTTAGGGCACAGAGGTGGGGTGTCCAGGACTCCAGGATATTTATTGGACTCCTGGTAAAATGCCACAGGCAACAGCTTCTGCAGGTGAATTATTCTGGATCCCAGTACAAGTCTGAGGTGTGGAAAAATTTGGCGCAGGCTGTATCCTGTGCTACTGGAATCCCACACACTGGAGAGCAGTGTAGGTGCCATTTAATGACCTACACAGGTGTAAATGGGATTCACTCAACCACTGGTTGATTGAAATTAAGACTGTGGGCATCCCACAACTGTGTAAGTATAATAATAAGAGAGTACTTGCAATATTTAGAAAGCTAAATATTGGCAAAACCAGTATGCATAATGCTCATCTGTTCTTTCCTGTTTTTCCCCCCAGCTAATGTTTAATATGAGTGCAATAGACAGGCTCATGTTGCTTAAATGGAGAAACTGAGGGAATTAAGTGGAATTTATGCAGCACAAGAGAAGTATTAACTGTAGCTTTAAAAGTTAAATATTGATTTTGGGGTTTTTTATACAATTGTAGCAAACTGAGCAAAACCAACCTTAGGAGGTCAAATATTAGACTGTAGTCAGAGGCTGTGAGTTCAAATACCACAAATCACAACTATACAATACTGAATCTCTTTAATAATATTTACATTAAATTAAACTACATACAAGTGGCACAAATGCCCAGCTGTTAACTGTAATCTATATAACTGGAACATGCATATGTGCAATATATGTGCACTTTAAGGATTACTGTCAGCAATAGCAATCTGCAGTCATAGTGCGTACTTGTGAGAACATATACTTAAATTATATATTTCAGATAAAATAGCTGTATACTTGTGTTAACGCATTGTATGCCACATTTGATGGTCCTAATTCTATCTCTTTTTTTCTCTCACCTCAACCCTTTTCTCTCTTTTTTTATTTTCTATTATGAGTTGTCAAAATGTCTCCATGTCATCCATCTATACCATATCACAAAATACTGCACAGCACAGTGAGGTAGGCCAGTCTCAGTGGTTCAGCCTGCTCCACTCCACCACCTCCAGCACCAATGCTCAGCACATCTGGGAGCTAACTAGGCAGTGCTGCTTTTGCTGCCCCTGCACTACCTGCACCTAAGGTAGTATTGCCCTGGCAGCTGGTGCAGTGGTACTCTCCGACGGGAGTTGCAGAAGTGGTGAATCACCTGCCAGGAGATGCCAGGATTGGTGCATGGGGTTGGGCATGACACTATTGGTGTATGCCTACACCAGCTTGAGAAGCTGCTCTCCCTCATGGTCCATAGGAGAGAAGATGTCAAGCACTTCAGCCAACAACAGAGTAAGGGGACAGTGATGACAGTCCAGTGGGTAAGGTATAATTTCTCACTGTCTCCATGTTTGATGGGCATGAGCCTGTGTTGTCCCTCCCTCACCCCAATCATGGTGTCCCCCAAACTTTTGTGTCCCTCAGCATCCCTGGCTCTTGTCTTGTTTGCTTGCATTTGCTTCTTCACCTACCCAACTTACCAACCGAGAAATACCTACATCCCTTACATAGCATTCCTCTCTTACTGAATTAAAAAAAAAGAAAAATGGGCACCTGTCTCACAAAAAAATATCATTCCATACATAACTCTCAATTTTGCACATGTCTTTTTGACACACTTGATTCAGTCAAATTGGCTATTACAGCATGATTACATTGTTGTCACACCTCTCTCTGGAGGTGACAGTCCAAGTGCAGCTAATATTCTGCACATATTATCAATATGCCTTGGGTGGATGACACAGAGTATTCAATATATTGCCACTGAATTGTCTTCTATTTCCTATGATCATATTTAAGTTTGCAGTTTTTCCTTTAAATAATAGGAGAGTTCTGCAAAGCATATCAGTATACAATTTAAAAAAGAGATGATTTGCAGTTTCTTTGCTAAAGTAATAACAACACAGAATTGCTGACTTTTGGAGAATTCTTTATTGGTGCTTTTGTTGTTTGTTTATAGAAACAAATCAACATATTCAATGAAATGACATCCTTTTAAGTCCTTCAAACAAATCATTTTGATTTAAAACACAAAGAAACATTCTTACACTTCATTATGAAAACCACTGTCTTTATATACCAATAAAATTATTTAATCAACTACAAGATCCTCAGTAAAATCAGGGAAAGAAATCTATTCACACTTGCAGCAGACAGTGACAGTGACAGTGAAATGTTGGGACCTGCTAGAGTGAGTCCAGAAACACAGAGATGGAATAGTGAAAAAAAATCAAGTGTTTTGACAGAATAAAATAGAAATTTCACAGAATATTCCCTTTTCTCGGAGGCATGGTGCTCACAGTATATATATATATATATATATATATATATATATATATATATATATATATATATATATATATATATATATAGATAGATCGATATATATAGATATATACATACACATATATGAGTTTGGTGGTGTGGGGGTTGCTCCCCACATTGGTGGGTGTCAAGGGGCTTGCCCCCTCCAGCAAAAAATTTAAAGAAAAGAGTGATGTTCAGATTCACTCTTCTCCTGCACTTTCAGTCTTTTTTTTTTTTTTTTTTGGCAAGTGCTGACACTTCAAATGGCAGCCGACTACAATTCTCCTGTTTTGCAAAATTATATTTCAGTCTTGGTTGGCAGATTGCAATTTGATAACTTAAGTACTAACTTATGTTGTATCACAAAGAGCATGGTAGATAGGATTTATCTTATGATCACAGATGCCTGACGAAACTTAACCTCACTTATATTCTCGGACGACCATGGAGTATGTGCAACTACTCATACCTCCATGATATGTCTGTAGCTATTGTTTTCCTCCACAGAGCATGTGGAATCACTCTGTGCTTCCAAGGGACATATACAGTCACTCTGTACTTCCATGGAGCATGTGCAGTTACTATTTCCCTCCGTGGCGCATGTGCTGTTATTATGTCCCTCTGTGGAGCATGTGCAGTCAATGTATGCCCCTATGATTCATGGGCATTCACTTCATGCTTCCACAAAATATGAGCAGTCACTTCCTGCCCCCATGGAAGGCAATGGAGTCCAGGTTGCTCCCAGAGACTATGTGCAATCAATGTGTGCCACATAGAGAATACAGAACCACTGGGTATTCTGATGTAATACCACAGGAAAATGACATAAACAGGGGCCTTCTTCAAGCTCCAACTTGTAGAGGCACCAAACATGAAAAAATAGGCTGTCAGCTAAAAAAAACAGCAGTTTGATAGTTTAAAAGCTGTCTTCAAATGATTATGGTTACATTTCCCAATGACAAATTGCAAGCTCTCGTTTTCTTTTTTAATAATGGCATTTTGGGGTGTTGCCTGTCCTGGGTGTCAGATTCCTTTGATATTTCTCTGACTGCATGGCTGGGCTGCATATCTGTCATGGTGATAATAAGTTTGCTCTTGCTATTGCCTCATCTGTATTGTTTCAACTGTATTGTATTGTTTCAACACCATGTCCACCATGCCCTTATCCCACCACCATACCCCACCAACACCATATCCCCTTGAGCCACATGCTATAGGGACCTAAACCTCAACACAACAATAAATAGGACATGCTGGAGGGATAGATTCCTGTCCCAAAGATTCCAATCTACATTAGGTAGAGCTCCTCGCTAACACTCTTCAAGAGAAACCTTGACTAGTGGATGGGAAACAGAGAGTTTACCCCGGGGATCACTTCAGTGGCTCTACTGGACAGAGGCACAGGGAACTAATCTGAGGAGGGTGGTGAAAGCCAACACATTCTGGCTAGGCTTATAAATGCCTTTGGGCAGATAGCCTAGTACCTACCTATTGACCTATGCACACATTTTCTGCCTCCCAGTGTGGCCATAATAAATACTGGTATTTTATAAAGTTTGCCTTTTTTGTTATAGTTCTGTATCTGTGTTCCAGTTCTTCCTCTATGTTAGTCAGTAAATGTTGTATTAGGCTTTTCATTCAAATACATACACTGCCAAACATCACCTTATATAAATGCAGTTGTGCTATTTTGCAGTTTGTCTTATTCTACATTTAGAGTGTGTAATAGTTGCTCATATGTATTGTTCTTCTACCTTACTGCAGTGCTCCCGATACTAGTGCATTTTCTTCCTGCTCACTGCATGCATTGTCTATTCAGAGGTTCAGTATTACACAGTGGCATTGATTTTGCGTATACCTTATATACTGAATTACATTGTCACAATAAGAGAGATGCAAAGTGCCAGAAATCATGACTGCGTTTTGTATGTATTTTGTGATTGTTTGCTAGTATTTGCTTTACCTAGAAAAAACACTTGCTATCATAAATTAAAATAAGATAAGTGAAGATTTAAAATGTTAATACTGTGACAACCTATTTCAGCACTTTGAAACAGCAGATGTGGCAACTATATAACTAAATACTGTTGTTGTGAAGTTAATTCATCCCTTTTTTATATTCCGCATTTAAGTTTTGCCTGTTTAGAAGTGTTACAGTCTGTTACAGCAGAATAATTTTGCTGTCATAACCAGAGATACGCTATGTCAAACTTAGAAAATCCAAATAATAAATTATGACTCAAAATCAGGGATGCGGCTTCCATGCAGACTGTTTATCAAAAGCACAGGGCCAAATAGAGGTATAATAGAACACAATAAAGCAGAGGAATTTTTCATTAATGGGAGATATGACTCCAAGGCATTTCAATGTATTTTTTACATCATACATCCTATGGTGTTTTTTTTAATAGTTATGTTTAATTTGCAAAGAATCTGAACATCATTTAATAATCTTTGAAATGCAAAATTAAGCAACTGAATTTTACATGCATTATAGACTACAGTGAGCAACCTCAGAAGCACTAGATCATATTACATTGATCCTTTGTTAAACATTGCATCTAAACAGGTCATTGATTAAGTATATTAGAAATAATCTTTCATGGTGAGGTTCACAGTATGAACTGGAAATGAGATATAAGTAAAACAGGTCTATATCATATATTCGAAAGTTGACAATGTCAAACACTCTTAAGAGCGAAAATGTCGGAATTTGAAGTTCTGTTATTGAGATTGCAGTACAGTGAAGCTCAGAATATGTGCCCTTTCCTCACTGTAGTGCAATCTCGGAATTGGACTATATATTTAGCGGGGGATGTGGGGGGCTGCAGCCCCCCACAATAAGGAGTTCGAGTTCCGGCATTTTCGCTTTTTAGGGCATTCGACATTGTCAACTTTCGAGTATATGATATAGACCCAAGTAAAACATGTTTACATGTTCAAGGCATGACAATGTGTGAAATAACCCACCATATTTTACTTTTAAATGCAGTCAGCAATGTATCCATTTATGCTACATTAAACTGGATGGCTTATCGTGATTTCTGAGACACTCATGGAGTTGTAGCCACAGCAGAGGATTTTTACTCACTTTTTCATATTTTATACTTATCTTACCTTATTCTAGCTTTGTTTGAACCTATTGTAGGGATTTCAACTACTTAATTCTGAATCCATTTCCCAAAATAATAACCGATTATTTTTTAAGAAATAAAATCTGATATTTACAGTCAGGAAACAGTTAAAACTAGTATATTATTTAACAGAGAGCTATTGTCAGCTCTTCTATAAATGCACGGTAACTATTATTGCAGGATTTTTCAAATAATTCCACTGTAAATTGCATTTCATTAAGTATCTAAACATTATAAAATGAACCTTTTTATTAATGATATTACCAAAACCTGTACCATCGTATATCTGCCATTTGAATGTACTGTTTTTATGTACAGGGTTAATTTCTATTTCACTATTAATTAGATACAGATGATTAATTACATGCAGCTTATTAAAATCTCATTTACATGCAGAACTGTTCATACTTAGGAGTACTGACAGACCTACAGCTTAAATCCAGAGTTGATTACTTTACCTGCTGTATTAATTGTATTAGAAGAAAATAACATTGCTGACGCTGGCTGTTTCTTGTTCCTATTGTGAGTCTTTGATTCAGAATAAATGGGCATTATTTTCAACATCACTATTTCTATACCAGTCCGCTCATTTATCTATCTATGTATCTATCTACATGTCTAGCTATCTATCAATTTATCTATCTAACCATAACATTTGTGTATACTATATGACTATGCATCATGCTTGCAGTTTGATAGCATATAGCATACCATAACATTGTTCTGAAATTATTGCATTTAATAATTTACCTGTAAGAATATAAGTAAATTCCTTAGTCAACCAAGGTAAGAAATCAGTAGTTGTGTATGACAAATGGTAAAGCCACATAGGGAAGAAATGTAAACTTGCCATTTGCATGTCTGCAGTAAGCAGTATTGTAAAATGTTTTTACTGTCAACACTTTCTGTGTAAATTTACAGCAGCTCACCAGTGACATCACTATTTACTTGAAAAAAAAGAAACTGTCACTGTTGACTCTTGATCTTTTATTTTAATTAAGATACTCAAGGCAACTTACTTGCCAGATGTGGATTTCTTACACATCAGTATCTAACACTGCCTAAGGCGATGAATACAAAGGTAATATGATAATGCTTTGACAAACATAATTAACTAAAAACTAGAAACCACCCAAAATGTCTTGACAACAAAATCACTCATGCTATCAAAATATTTAAAGTAGTTTGGATTGTGTACATTATTTTATATTTCTGAAAACAGTACATGGTATATCGCACAAAATCATCACTATTTCATATGAATGCCAGAAGCGATATGCCTCATGTCATTGCAACTAAAGAACTTTTATTATTATTAGCTTTTTTTTTTTTGGCTGGATATACAAAATGGTAATAGCATACATTATATATATATATATATATATATATATATATATATATATATATATATATATATATCTATAGTTCCCCTTCACAAGATCGAATGGATGGAAGCTCGAAATTCATAATCTCAAGACCAGAATCTCGAAATTCCATTCACTCAAAATTGTGAATGGGAGCCATAGGTTTAAAAAAATAAAAAGTTAACTTACCTTATTGCAGGGGGCCAGGTCCCCTGTACCCTAGCAGTTTAAATGTGAATGCTTCGTGACCACACTATAGCAGAGGAATGGAAAATCGATTGTCTTACGCGTATAGTGCGGAATGGGAAATTTCCCTTTCCTTCACTATAGTGCAATCTCGGAGTAAGTATATTTAAGTAGGGGGTTGTGGGGGTGCAGGGGGACTAAGCCCCCCCTGCGAAAACATTTGAAAGGTGTTACTTTTTTTTTGTCCCTTTCATATGTTCAAGTTTCTCTAAGTTTGAGATTCTGCTTTCGAGTTTATGGCTTTCGAGTTTAGAGGAATTTGATCATATGAAGGGGAACTATATATATAAGTATTTATACTTTATGGGTCTATATTAGAACATCAAAAGTTTAATGGTTTGAATCACTAAAGGTCGAACTTTAATGATCGAACCATTAAAATTTCAAATGTTCAGAAAAAATACATTAAAAAAAAAAAGAAAATCTAAAGGGTGTAGGAACCCCCTCCACACCCCCTGCTTATTAAATATACCAACTTCGAGACCACACTACATTGAAGTAAACAGAAATCTCCCCATATGGAGATTTCCATTTTCCCGTTCGACATTCTGCACTTTCGATATTCTTGTGTCGACAATGTCGGATTTGACATTGTCGGCTTTCGAGAATATAATAGGTAACCATACTTTATATGTGTGTGTGTGTGTGTGTGTGTGTGTGTGTGTGTGTGTGTGTGTGTGTGTGTGTGTGTGTTTGTGTGTGTTTTATGTATTTATTTATTTATATATTTTTTAAAGAATGGCCACTATGTCTTGCCATTTGATACCTTTTGTCCTCCAGATAATGGATGTACTCATCATTGCACAGGTACTGGGACCTTCTTGAAGGTGTAGTAGTTCTTGATCTGCCCCTTTACATCTGGTTGTATGATGTAGTGGTCATTACAGCTTCTTTCCCTTGAATCAGAGTGCTCCATCCTGCTGTCGATGTGACTGCTACTAGATTCTACCTTGATTATGGGAGTAGATGGGTCTTGGAAGAAGTTCACATCTTGCAGCTTAGATAATATATCCCACTCATCCCACCATGCCTAATGCTCCTTTAGATTCCTCCATAGGTGGTGTCTGTTTCCACAGTCTCCATACATATATATATATATATATATATATATATATATATATATATATATATATATATATACCCTCCCTATTGTTTAGCATCTCTGCTTATTGGCATCAGCTACCATACATTGATCCCCTGCTTAAATGCACCTTCCCTGTATAACTCAGATATCTGCTTCAGTTGTATATGCATTTTTTTTGAGAAAAATTTGTGCTGTGTCTTTCATTCACTATGTGATTCTCAACACGTTGTGCATTATGTCTGTTTGTGTCTTTGTGTGTGGCTAATGCACCTTTTGTATACTTATTGTATCTTGGCAACAGTGATACCATAACTAGCATGTTTTCCTTGCAGTGCATAGGGGAAATATATTAGTGCAGCCTTCATATAATTTGTGGAGCTACTGTGTTATATCCTGTCATGTATTTTATCATCACCTGTACCCCCTGATGCAGCCTGAACTTTCTGTTTGCTTTGCTACTGGTTAGCTTTGCCTTGGTGATCACTTACAACATTTAGTTTCCCCTTCCCACATATTCAATGATTATGGCTGCCACTAGTTTGGGGTTCCCTCTTTGGGTTCAAGTCCATCTCTTCTCAGCTTCCTCATGTGCTTTTCTGAGCTTCCTTATGTGCGACCCACTGTGTCTGCAAATCAGCCAGATACCCTTGCCTGATCATCCTCAGTATTGTGCTGCCCAAGCAGAAACAGAGCATTGTTTTCCCCTTTTCTCTGTTTTACTGCTCTGAGGGATTGTTTTCATTGTACACATGACTTTATTAAGTATGTGACACTCTCTGGGGGGGGGGGATTTTTGGCTGCATGTTTTGTGTTACTACATTTGCAACTGTTCCTTTAGAGGGACCCTACAAGTGCTACCCTCTGTGAGAAATGTTCTGGGTTGCTTTCTTTAAATATGGCTTTGCTATCATATCCCTGCATTTACATGGCTTGGGGTCACTTTTTATCACCAGATGAGTAAATTCTGCACCCAGCTGGTTTCCTTGATTACATAATTTGCCAGCATAGCTCTAATTTTTTTCTTTGCTGTTTGTGCACTCTCTGCAGGGGAGATGTTGCTCCTGCTGATTTATTTGCCTATATCCTTTCCCTCGTTATGTTTTTGCTATGCTGAATTGCTTGCAGGTGGGCTATTCTTTCAGCCTCTCACGTGTAACTTTTCAAACTTTTTTGTGTTCCTTTATGGCTATAATTGTTCACTTCACTGTCTTCGTTTTGTAACCATAAACCTTGCACTATAGACAGGGATCCATTTTCTATCTGTTATAAGACATATAGGTTCATAGGTTCATACTAGGCTATCTGCCCTAGGGCATTTACAAGCCTAGCTAGAGTGTGTTTGGCTTTCGCCACCCATTTTAAAATGAATTTTGCTATACCCTTTTCGAGGTTAGTATACTGTGCCTCTGTCTAACAGTGACACAGAAGTGATACCCGGAGTAAATCTACGATCTCCCATCCACTCATCAAGATTCCTCTTGAAGAGAGTCAATGAGGGACTCTGCCTAACCTGGACTGGGATTTTATTCCAGAGTGAAGGGAGCCTCTGGGTTATGAATCTGTCCCTCGAGCATGTCCTATTTATTTCAGTGCTGAGGTTCAAGTCTCTCGAGTGCGTAGCTCAATGGGATTTGGATTTTCTGAGGTGCAGCATGTCCATTAATTTCAGGTTGGACATGGCTTTATACGTCAGGCACAGATCGCCTCTGAGCAGGCGGTATGCCACTGAGTAGAGCTGGAGTTTCTTTAACCAGGCAGCATATGGCATCTGTTTGAGCCCTTTGATCCTCTTGGTGAGGTACTTTTGGGGTCTTTCCAGTTGCTGCAGGTGTCTGGTAAGGTACATCCCAAAAGGGGCATTGTACTCAATTATGGGCCTGATGAGGGATGAGTAAAGAGGCATGATGACCTCCCCTGATCTAGATGCGAATCCCTTCACGATTAGTTGGGCTATATAAAATGTTTTTCTAACCACTTTGGCCACGTGGTTGTCGAATAAGAGATTGCTATCAACTTGGGTCCCCAGGTCCCTAATTACTTCTTCCATACTTAATGGATTACCATCTATGTGGTAATTTGTGGGCACTTTGTTTTTGCCGAAGGGGATGACTATACACTTTTTGGCATTTAGCTTGAGGCCATGGCTCTGGCACCAGTTGTCTGTTTCTATGAGGCCCTTTTGTAGGATACTTGTGTCGGCTGGAGAGATGATTATGGCGCCCAGTTTGCAGTCATCTGTGAACTTGGTCAGCCACAGTCCTTCCGTGTTGGCCTGTACCTCCGAGAAATATATATCGAACAAGAGAGGTCCCAGGACTGAGCCTTGTGGGATGCCACTTGTAACTGGTTTGGAGTCTGACATGGCTCCAGCAATTCTAACCATGTGGGTTCTGTCCTTGAGCCAATTTGCAACCCATCTAGTGACATAGGGGTTTATATTTAAGCTGGTGAGCTTATCTATAATGCCCAAGAGTGGTATTGTATCGAAGGCTTTTGCGAGGTCCAGGTAGGCTGTGTGGACCACCTTCCCCTCATCAATGGCCTTGGTGACTGTGTCAAAGAAATTGACCAGATTTAAGAGGCAGGATCTGCCCTTAACAAAGCCAGACTGGGTAGGATCCAGTGTCTGTAGGTCCCCAATATCTTTATTTATGAAGTCCATGATGATCCTTTCCATAGCTTTGCAGACCAAGCTAGTCAGGCTTATGGGGCGATAGTTTCCAGGATCCGTTGAGGCACCACCTTTGTGGAGATGGACCACTGTTGCTGTATGCCACTCTTTGGGTACATATCCTGTAGTAAGGCTGAGAGTGAACAGTAGTTTTATGTTTGGGTTTAGTTCTTCTTGGAGTTCATGTAGGACGCAGCCCGGGACACCATCTGGTCCCATTGATGCTGTGTTTTTTACTTTGGAGAGGGTGGCTCTTACCTGAGCATCTGAGATGTCAGGGGGGCAGCACTCTGCTGGGATAGATATTTGCCCTTTTGGTGGGGCAGGAGGGGAGAAGTTTGCGCTGAACCTGTCAGCTAGGATGTTGGCAATGTCTGTGGGTTCAGTGTATTTTTTGTCATTTTGGACTAATTCTGAGCATATCTGGGAATTCCCACCCAGGTTCCTAACATAACTAAAGAAAGCCTTTTGATTATCCTTAGTGTCCTGTGCAATTTTTCTCTCAAAGCTGCCCTTAGACAATTTTATGACTGCCCATAGTTTTTTGCTAATACTGATCAGAGATGCCTTCCCTTTTTGGGATTTTGCTCTATCATGTAGTAGCTTCCTCCTTCTATTGTATAGTTTGTTTATGGCTGGGGTCCACCAGACAGGATGCCTACCTTTGGAGGACTGGGTCTTGGTTTTGTTTGGGATTGCATGATCCATGCATTCCTGAAGGTGTTCATAGAATGCATTTATAAAGGATTCTGTGGTCTGGGCTGTATTTTCCACAGGCCTGGGGGCTTTGAAGCATTCCACTTCGGTTTTGAGGAGTGTGAAATTTGCTTTAGAGAAGTTTTTCACTGTGGTTTTCTGGGCAGGGGCTGGGGTCGGGATGTGAATATCTAGTGAAATTAGTTTATGGTCTGATCTTACCAGTGAGGAATACACTTCTGGTCTGAAGCATAGAGTCCCCATGTTGGTGATGATCAGGTCCAGTATGTTTTCCCCTCTTGTGGGAGTGGAAACAAGTTGTTCCATACCATTTGAGTTCCATATCATTGGCAGTATTAATTTTTGCAATAAACGATTGCACTCTGTATCCAGGCAGATGACAAAATTCTTAGACATTGCATAATAGTATATTTGAGAATATCTCCAAACTTCATTTGTATAGTCACATTAATTAAAACTTGCCATAATTTGCAGTATGCAGTATTCTCTGCTTAAGGAGTAGACATATTGTAATGCATTACATAAATACTTTAAATAGCAATCTATTTTTTTACTACAATGTTCTTTACAAATGCGTTCCTTATTTCTATAAAATGTTGCTAAAGACAAATCAAGTGCAAAGTAACAAGAAGAAAATGATCAAAGTTGAAAAAAATTTAAATATTTAAGCATAATATTAAACAGTTGTTATTTTGTCAGTCTGTCAGACTTATGAAATTATGTGAACAGATTGTGCCTACATGTTCATCACTGTCAGATCTCAATAAGAACAGATTGCATCTCCTCACATAACTCCTGAGCAGAAAACAAGAGCTCACAGCAAGGAACTAAGATGGGATTATATTAATTTCTTGAAATGTATTCTACTCAAAATCTATTTTTTTACATTAATTTGCACTAAGTCCACTTTGTTATATTTCCAAATATTTAAAAATATAAGTTATTTGAAGTAATAAAAATGTGACGTTTATAGACAATGTGTGTTTAGTTTTTTCAGATGAAACTGAATTTATACAAGACTGAAATGGGAACCACCAGAAAATATAACTGGCTACCTGAGGACAAATGCTAAGCTGACAGTGAAAGGTGAAGATTTTGCATAATGTCTGTCATCCTTTTATTGCTTGTGTTCTTGTGTCATCCGAAGAAACACACTGATATTATTTCACATTGTTTTACTGCATAACATAAGAAATGAGGATTACAAACTTTAGTTATTTTATTCATCTTATAAAGTATTAAAAATTAGTTTATATAACAGCCTTGTATGTTGGCAGAGACTTACTGATACTATCTAATCTGAAAATGTAAAGCTGTAGCACTGGAATGTGATTGCCCATGCAATATACCACCCCTCTCCCCAACTGTCTATGAGTAATCACAAATGCAATCACTTAAAGAAAACTTGTAAGTGGTCATACTGCTTTTATTAAATATTGCAGTGAGTTTTATATAGAAACGTTATAACACATTGCTACCTTTAAAGGAAAACAACATCTTGATAGCCCTTGTTTTTATCATGTAAATCTACTGTATAAAAGTGTCCCTTTTCAAGGGTGATCCAGGAAACTTGTCTGGTTAACTGCTGTTCAGAGTGATACAGCAACCAGACGAAGGCTGAGAGAATAAAACACTAGACTACAGGAAGAAACTCATTAACAGTTCATAGATTAATTTTCTGTATTAATGACTACTGTCACTCCTTATCTGTATGCCTGATCATTGACAAGCTTAACCAATCACATTTCACCCTTTTTAGCCAATCATGTCTCACCCTTCTTAATCAATACTGCAAATGTTAGAGTAGCCCTGTATTAGGGGACTTATACCATACAGACCCTGACTACATCTCATAATGAGTACCTGCCATTTGCCAGAATGGATAGGGGAGCAAAATGAAAAATTTAAAGTCACACACTTATCTGAAAGATAGTTTGCTATTTTGTGCATCACCTTGATAACTGACTTTATCTGCTTACAAATAATGCCTTGCTATGTCTGCCTCTCACACTCCAGCCAGGACTTCCCACTTTTCTCATCAGCTTGTCTTAAACATATACCTCTCAGTCTTATCAAATTCTCCTTCCTTTATCTAGAAAAACTTGTTGCTTTAGTCATTTCTCAATAACCACAGCATCAGTTCAATTCTACTTTGGATTGGATTATGACTTTGTATTGCATACATGCATAACTTTATTCATCACACAAAATGTCCAGCTCTGAATTTAATTTCTGAAAACACTGCAGATTGTTAGAGATACATATACTCTTCATAATCTTTAAGAAATCTCCCAGTCTTCACTCTCCATCAATACACATGGCCACAGACAACCACAATAGCCATACTCTTAACCAGAGACTGCATCATTCTGCTTATTCTGTGATGAACTAAACAGACAACCTTTTGAGCTGAAATTAAGGAATTTCCCCATTCTACCACCATGGGCAGTTCCCTCTCAACTGACTTTCATTTCTTTAGTATTATACAAAGAAGAATAGGCTGGCAGGCTAGCCTTTCTTATGTTTCCCCTGCTTTTTTACCTTCCAGATTGTATATAGCAGCTATTCTAAGAACTGTAGACTAGAAAATTCCAGACAGATAGATACATGCAATCCATTTTCATTGCATAGATCTGCTGCCTCTCCAGCACCTACATCATTGTGACACAGTCTGCATCCCTCCATTCAAGCATGCTATTGTTTTTTTCTTATTTTAATAATCTATCTATACTCAGTCACTATTTATGTATTCCTCCCACAATTCCATTCCTTGTGAAGCAGCATCCTAGATTAGCTGATCGTGCATTGAGCCACTGCTTTTAGACATGATCTACTCTATACAGGTTTAGCTCTAACTAGATAGCTGGCATCATCCCCAAATCAATTTACACTAACTTATCAGCAAAATACGGGTGCATAATGACCATCTTCATCACAAGTTAGAGCACATATTATACAAAGTTATGTACTGAAATGGCACTTTCTCAAATCTCATAAACATATCACTATAACACCTAATTTTTCTAGCAGGCAACCTCCTTCTGAAAGTCCATAACCCGTCGTCCCTTTAATTTTCATACATTAAAATACCACAACGAATGGGAGATAGACAACCCAGGAGAAGGGAGTTTTTTCCTCACCAAGATTGTGTGAGCAATGAATAATAGTAATTGAACAGATAATGGATGGGTCAGTAAAGACACCATATGTAGGATGCATGAGTACTTGACCACAAGACAATTATTTCAGAACCTTACTTGCTTGATATTTTCAGTTTCTGGCAAATTATCCTACCAGTGTATAATTTTAATAATGCAATTTACCACATGATGATTCATGCTGAGGCATGGTATACCTTCAATATATCAGACATGTTATAAATTCGGTAAAAAAAGCAGCAAATCTTGCATATGTTGCCCCTTTTATGTAATTGATGCAGAACAACTGAGGTCTTCTAGACAATCTGAGTGGAATTTAGAAAAAAATGGTAGGTAGTCTAATGACTGGCCCATTGCAGAACAAATGCCTTACCAACTATGTTAACCTGGAATGTGCAGAAAACAGGAAAAAATAACATAAAGCAGTGGTAGAGACAGAAGTAGTCCTTTCCATACCCATGTAGCCATTGTATGACTGACAACATCATCTACCCTGCAGCTTGATTTCTTCTTATATTGCCCACGCTCCTGGTGAAGTCTGTTGCCGTCTCTCTTACGAAAGAGTAGAACCTGCAGACCTTCACTTTTAATCCAGATATGTTGAAACATAAAGATCAGAAAATGACTCCTGCACAAATATGTTCACTTTAGGTATTAGAACACTGTACCCTTGACACATCTCCTATCCTTTCAAAAACTGAGGAAGGCCTTCCCTAATTCTACCAAGCACCAAGCAGGAGCCAACAACCTTCTGCCTCTAAAAAAATGCATGTTGAGCCGCAAATAAACACCTTATGACACAGATTTTGTAATGTATTTTGTTTGTGTAATATATTCCTTTGTGTCGTAATAACCTTTTCCTTCACTCTATGTCACTTAAGTGGGATCTAGGAGTTCATGTGTCCTGAATGCACCAGATTACAGCTAAATCGCAAGGAACAGAAGTGTTCATAGGTTCATAGGTTCATACTAGGCTATCTGCCCTAGGGCATTTACAAGCCTAGCCAGAGTGTGTTTGGCTTTCGCCACCCATTTTAAATGAATTTTGCTATGCCCTTTTTCGAGGTTAGTATACTGTGACTCTGTCTAACAGTGACACAGAAGTGATACCCAGCGTAAATCTATGATCTCCCATCCACTCATCAAGATTCTTCTTGAAGAGAGTCAATGAGGGACTCTGCCTAACCTGGACTGGGATTTTATTCCAGAGTGAAGGGAGCCTCTGGGTTATGAATCTGTCCCTCCAGCATGTCCTATTTATTTCAGTGCTGAGGTAAAAGTCTCTCGAGCACGTAACTCGATGGGATTTGGATTTTCTGAGGTGCAGCATGTCCATTAATTCTGGGTTGGACATGGCTTTATACATCAGGCACAGTTCGCCTCTGAGCAGGCGGTATGCCACTGAGTAGAGCTGGAGTTTCTTTAACCGGGCAGCATATGGCATCTGTTTGAGCCCTTTGATCCCCTTGGTGACGTACTTTTGGGGTCTTTCCAGTTGCTGCAGGTGTCTGGTAAGGTACATCCCAAAAGGGGCATTGTACTCAATTATGTGCCTGATGAGGGATGAGTAAAGAGGCACGATGACCTCCCCTGATCTAGATGTGAATCCCTTCATGATTAGGTGGGCTATATAAAATGTTTTTTTAACCAATTTGGCCACATGGTTGTCGAATGAGAGATTGCTATCAACTTGGTTCCCCAGGTCCCTAATTACTTCTTCCGTACTTAATGGATTACCATCTATGTGGTAATTTGTGGGCACTTTGTTTTTGCTGAAGGGGATGACTATATACTTTTTGGCATTTAGCTTGAGGCCATGATTCTGGCACCAGTTGTCTGTTTCTATGAGGCCCTTTTGTAGGATGCTTGTGTCAGCTGGAGAGTCGATTATGGCACCCAGTTTGCAGTCATCTGCAAACTTGGTCAGCCACAGTCCTTCCGTGTTGGCCTGTACCTCCGAGAAATATATACCGAACAAGCGAGGTCCCAGGACTGAGCCTTATGGGACGCCACTTGTAACTGGTTTGGAGTCTGACATGGCTCCAGCAATTCTAACCATGTGGGTTCTGGCCTTGAGCCAGTTTGCAACCCATCTAGTGACATAGGGGTTTATATTTAAGCTGGTGAGCTTATCTATAATGCCCGAGTGGGGTATTGTATCGAAGGCTTTTGCGAGGTCCAGGTAGGCTGTGTGGACCACCTTCCCCTCGTCAATGGCCTTGGTGACTGTTTCAAAGAAATCGACCTGGTTTAAGAGGCAGGATCTGCCCTTAACAAAGCTGAACTGGGTAGGATCCAGTGTCTGTAGGTCCCCAATATCTTTATTTATGAGGTCCATGATGATACTTTCCATAGCTTTGCAGACCAAGCTAGTCAGGCTTATGAGGTGATAGTTTCCAGGATCTGTTGAGGCACCACCTTTGTGGAGAGGGACCACTGTTTCTGTACGCCACTCTGTGGGTACATATCCTGTAGTAAGGCTGAGATTGAACAGTAGTTTTATGTTTGGGTTTAGTTCTTCTTGGAGTGCATGTAGGATGCAGCCCGGGACACCATCTGGTCCCATTGATGCTGTGTTTTTTGCTTTCGAGAGGGCGGCTGTTACCTGAGCATCTGAGATGTCAGGGGTGCAGCACTCTGCTGGGATAGATATTTGCCCTTTTGGTGGGGAAGGGGGGGAGAAGTTTGCACTGACCTGTCAGCTAGGATGTTGGCAATGTCTGTGGGTTCGGTGTATTTTTTGTCATTTTGGACTAATTCTGAGCATATCTTGGAATTCCCACCCAGGTTTCTAACATAACTAAAGAAAGCCTTGTGATTATCCTTAGTGTCCTGTGCAATTTTTCTCTCGAAGCTGACCTTAGACGATTTTATGAGTGCCCGTAGTTTTTTGCTAATACTGATCAGAGATGCCTTCCCTTTTTGGGATTTTGCTCTATCATGTAGTAGCTTCCTCCTTCTATTGTATAGTTTGTTTATGGCTGGGGTCCACCAGACAGGACGCCTGACTTTGGAGGATTGGGTCTTGGTTATTTTTTGGGATTGCATGATCCATGCATTCCTGAAGGTGTTCATAGAATTCGTTTATAAAGGATTCTGCTGTCTGGGCTGTATTTTCCACAGGCCCGGGGTCTTTGAAGGATTCCACCTCAGTTTTGTGGAGTGTGAAATTTGCTTTAGAGAAGTTTTTCACTGTGGTTTTCTGGGCAGGGGCTGGGGTCGGGATGTGAATATCTGGTGAGATTAGTTTATGTCTGATCTTACCAGTGAGGGATACACTTCTGGTCTGGAGCATAGAGTCTCCATGTTGGTGATGATCAGGTCCAGTATGTTTTCCCCTCTTGTGGTACTGGCAACATGTTGTTCCATAGCATTTGAGTTTATAAATTCTAGGACCCTTTAGGCTAGGGTGTTGGAGCTAGAGTAACGCTCCCAGTCTATGTTTGGGTAGTTGAAGTCGGCCAGTATAATGGTGTTTGGAGAGACCTTCATATTTTCCAGTGTTCTCAGGAAGGCCGAGTGGAGTTCCTGGGTTTGGGGGTGTGGTCTGTAGCAGGCTATAAACTGGAAGGCAGTTTTACCACTGTTAGTTGCACATGGATAATCTCTGATGCTTCGTGCTGTGCCACCAACCTGGAGGTGTGGGCATCTTTGACGAATATTGATACTCCCCCTCCTTTTGTGGTTCGGTCCAAGTTTTTGGGCCGAAATACATGGTATGAGGTATAACCTGGTAGTGCTGGGGTGCTCTCGGGAGCCTTGAACCAGGTTTCTGTTACTGCACAGATATCGATGTTCTCCATGCTAAGGAGAAAGTTGCCACATCCCTTTCAGCCATGGTGTTAGTCCATCCATTCTCATACGATTCTTAAGAAACTGTGTTTTTATCTGCTTCATGTTGTCATTGTTTCTGTTTCAAGATGAGTCTACAAAGTTAGGAACCAAATAATAATTCACCCCTTAATTACAGCTCACCTATCTGTGGGATGCTGCCATGACAGATCATGAACAACTGTATCCTACTGGATATACAAATTTTCCATGACTTCTACTGATCTGCCAGGAGCTTGAAGTGTTCCATTAGTTGATCATTCAATTAGCTACCAAGATACTGTCCTCGGTTTTACTCAAGCAGCAACTCCTCAAGGCAGACCATAGCAAAGTACTTAAAGTCACAAAATATAAGAAATCACACTAGCACTTTCACACAAAGTACGCACATCATCAATTGTATATTCATTATTAAATAACAGTTATTTAAATACTGAAACCTAAGAAGTCACATGATTTAACAAGCCAATCAAATTCTTCAGTGTCTTGTTTTAAGTAAAGGTGAAATACTTAAATTACCTTTTAAATCTGGATGTTCAGTAGCATTCAGTTTCATATTCCATTTTAATTCAGCACATTCCATTCTATTTTTAATATCACTTCCACTGATGTTGCTAAAAGTGTTATCTATTACCATAAATTTAGAATTATGTTCTTAATGAGTACTGAATGTTTAGCATTCTGGATAGTGCTATTTCTAATATCATAATAAATAGGGTGATGAATTATTCTTTAAACTGTTTGTTGGCCTTACCTACATATATGTGTGTGAATGAGAGGGAGGATAAAGGAAGGGTGAGGATGCAAGGAGTAGATCTGGCGAAGGTGGATGAGTTTAAATACTTAGGATCAATAGTTCAGAGTAATGGTGAGTGTGGACGAGATGTGAAGAAGAGAGTACAGGCAGGATGGAGTGGGTGGAAAAGAGTGTCAGGAGTGATTTGTGACAGACGAGTACCAGTAAGAGTGAAAGGGAAGGTATACAAGAGGGTAGTGAGACCAGCTATGTTATATGGGTTGGAGACAGTGGCATTGACAAAAAGGCAGGAGTTAGAGCTGGATGTGGCAGAGTTAAAGATGTCAAGATTTGCACTGGGTGTGACGAGGTTGGACAGGATTAGGAATAAGTATGTTAGATGGTCAGCCCAAGTTGGAAGGTTTGGAGACAAAGCCAGAGAGGCAAGATTACGTTGGTTTGGACATGTGCTGAGGAGGGATGCTGAGTATATTGGGAAAAGGATGCTAAGGATGAGAATACCAGGTAACCAGAAAAGAGGAAGGCCTAAGATAAGGTTTATGGATGTGTTGAGAAAGGACATGCAGGTGGTTGGTGTGACAGAGCAAGATGCAGAGGACAGGAAGAAATGGAAACAGATGACCCGCTGTGGCAACCCCTAACGGGAACAGCCGAAAGATGATGATGATGACCTACATAAAAGCAATTGCATTTCTGGCATAAAGATATAGTACTGTGACAGGTGACATACAATTTACATTTACAAAAGCATATAGTCAAAGGGTGCTGAAACACATCAGTTTTCAAAATATGTATGCAATAATTACAGTTAAGGCATGGATTTGTTCCTTTAGTTGTAGTAATCAAAGGTCTACCTACATTCAAAGATTTATAACACAACCTCTGCTTCAGCAGGTTACTATTCTTAAACATAAAATATGGTTCGTGCTCTAGCAAACCTTTAAATATGTCCTCTGTTTTCAAAATACACCAGTTCTTTTTAATTATGTTTTAAATGTTGGCACTATCTTCTGTATATTTTATGGAAAAGCATATTCTGGGACTGGAATCTTTCTTTAGACTATAACTCGATTGCCCACTAATTAAATGTGGGGCTGCTGCTGATGTACACAAGTTATTACCCTTAGCAGGACAGATATCAATATCCTATTCAGCTTATCTCTGAATTATAAAATCAGCCTTCATCTCTAAAGCAATATCAGGAAAATCAAATCATTACTGGTGATATATGATGCATGCATGAACTGACCCTACATTATGTTTTTATAAACAAATGTGGGGTGCATGTTATCCCTATGTAAATAAGTACTCTTCCTATATTTCTTCTTGTCAACTTTAGTATTTAAATCAATATCTCAATCAATGGATACTAGAGCATCCAGTAAATTTATACTAGCTCTACAATGTATTACAGGGAAGTGTAGAAAGTCAGTAGAACTATGCATGACTTTAATAAACTTCAAATACTTTGCTGTGGTCTGTCTTGAGAAGTTGTTGCTTGGGTGTTTTCCTTTTCTCCATGAGAGGCTTGAACTATAGCATCATTTTTCTTGGATTGTCCCTGGTTTTAAGAAATCTGACCAGTTGCCTCTAAGGGTTTAATCGTGCCCCTTTGGTGCTCTAAGACCGCAATGTCACCATTATACATACATTTTTTTCTAATCTCTGAGGCCAAACAAAGGACTGCACATCTCTTGAGCATCACTTCTACAGCAAACTGCTGAGATCACAAACAAAAAATGAGAAATGTCATCAGCTATTTAATTACTGACTGAAAGCAATATTACATTTCAGGCTGCCTACCACTAGTTTGTTTACTGCCAGCAATGGCCCACCTAACTGTCTTGTTCTAACACTTGGGACTCAAATCAACCTTCATTATGCGAAATAAATCTGACTTTCCTCTGAACCACTTTCCATAACAACGCTGTTGTCCATATTGGGAGCAGTTTTAAGAAAGTGATACCCCTATGTATTGTTTTCTGTGCTTTGTCCTTTCAGCCATTGGGCAATAAGATTTCCCCATCAGAACTACCCCGTTCACTATTGCGCTAACACTAGAATTATAATATCTGACCTATTCTTCCTGCCAAAGGACTCACTATTTGGGTAGTCATAATTTTTTCCTACATTTCCTGATTTTCCTGAATGCCACAGATAATCATGACCTAGTACTGTCTGTTTACCTCAACTCTGAGATTGTTAGTTTTCCAGCTGATTAAAGTCCTCCAAAGGAGAATACTCTTCAATTAATGCTTTCCATCCTCAACAATTTCATCTTTCTGCAAGTCTTAGCATTACCTAATACAATTTTGAACCTACACAGTAACTCTGACATAGCACATTAAGTTTTTCCTCTATGAAGTACATTGTGATATCGTACAGTATAACAAGAATAAATGCCTAGACAGATCTTAAAGAAAAAGGCACAAGCACCATCCTCCTTCTAACTTTGCTACATAATATACACACTGATTGACACTCACTACCACATAGCACTCTTCAACCACTTAGATTTACTCTAATATTTAAAGAGATACTACTTCTATTATAGTTAACACACCCGATGTTTGATAATAAATTGTCTAGAATTTATTGACATTAATATTATAAACTATGTTTTACTACAATAAAAAGTGTAATGTAGCATTTACTTTAATAGGTATTGAACAAAATTTGAACTGTTATTAAATCATGTCATACTATCCATTTATTTTGCAAATCTTTTTTTTTTTTTTTTTGCTGAGTCTGCAGAAATTTCTTACCTACTCAGTTCTAGGCAATATGGGCAAGGGGTCTTTTTCTTATGATATCTTCATGTTGCCAAGTCCAACTATTGACACATTTAGCGCACAGTCCCTTAAATGGGTCATGCGCAGTGTGGCTAGAACGAGGCCCAACAACATGACTCATAAAGCTAAATCATTGTCCATCTGGACTATTTAAAGTAGCACCATATTTCTTAATGAGGCAGATAAGGTCCATGCTTTACACTTACCCTGTCCTATTTCAGTTTTAGATGCACGTCTATAACTTCCCCAATTTACATTACTAAAGGCGGCCTTTTATATTCTGAAACATGCTATATAAACTGTTTGTTGTTTCCTGTTTGTTGACAACCTGAACGATGTTCTTGTTCCTATTCAGAGCATTCAGTCATTATGTTCATATAGAGACTGATGGAGATGTTAAGCAGAAGCCACTGGAGAAGCACACACAGACGCACATGCACACATGCTGACACACACACACACACACACACACACACACACACACACACACACACACACATAGCTGATAACCACTCTGATGACTTATAGATCTGTACCATCTGTCAATCATCCTAAGAAAGATAGGCAACATTGCTGTCCCTAGCAGTATAGTGCATAAGCATGCAATTGTGCTTTCATTGTGCTAGGGAACTGCTTATTACAGGACAGCAGTGCACAGTGCTGTTCCCTTCTTTGCAGACATGCCTCCTTGTAATTTATTGCACTTTCTGATTCATTTGGCATAACTGCCAAACAGGTTTGCTTTGCATAATATTCAAAGTTAGTGATCTATACATCCAGGTACTCAAGTCACTTGATGTGATAACACAAGACAGTGCCTGACTCTGTGTAATTCTGTGGTTGGCATACCTATAAGACATGGTTTAGATGCAAAGCAATGTAATTAATAGTACCTTTGTCGTTATGTATGTCATTATACTAATGTTGGTGTGTGTATATTTGCTGGACAGCCCAATGTCAGCTTTGTAAGGTTTTCTAATTATTGGCATTATAGCTTTTGTGTGTGTGTGTGTGGGGGGGGGGGGGGTCCCATGGTCCTTTACATTTTACCTTCGCTTCACCCTTTACTTTGTAGTTCACACCCATGTGAATCATGGATGGTTTTTAGGTGCTTCATTTGCATATCTGCTTGTACAAGAATGCTTCCAAGTATGCAATAATGTATGGAGAAACATGCTGGGTTTGTTAGCTTCGTGAATTGCATAAGACTCTTGTACACATTATTTGTTGTGTCTCAGCCCTATAAAATTATGGACTGTGAATTCTAGCCAAAGTCTTTTGGACATTGCAATTACATCAAATTCAGTGCTTGATTATTTGAAATGTTTTTTCAAACTAAGGCCGACGTCTGCTTCTGTAGACAATTCAGGTCACTTGAACACACTTTTGACAGTTTGAGTAACTATTTATATATTTGTTTAGTTATTTATTTACTGACACATTTAATTACTGGGAAGGTCCTACTGGATAGGAGCCCATTTTTAGAGGACACCTAGGGAGAAAAGCTCCAAAGTATTATAAAACATTTTAAAAACATTAATTCTGCAAAATAATATGAAACATCTACAGTTTAAATAATTATACCAAATTAGACATTGAAAACATTGGTTAAGAACAGACACACAGTTATATGACAATGATTTAATATTTAGAGAAATTTTAGTCAGTTTATAGAGAAAGTAGAGGTAATTTAGTATAATACAAACAGGAATTGCATATGAAGTAAGAAAAAAACAGGTTTATAGCATATGTAGAAAGAGAGTAGGGAAGAGAAACAGATTGAAGTAAGGAAGTGAGTGAAGAAGGGTGAGTGAGGAGGTGTAAGGAGGTGTAGGGAAGTGTAGGATATTACTAGCTACTTGTTGATATTTAGGGGTATAGTTTATCCTGGGGTTGAGCAAAAACAGATCTAGATTTTGCCTAGGAAGTCTTTCAGAATGGTTTTCAAGAACTGGATGGATGGTAATGACCTGATGGAACCATGTAAGGATTTCCAGGCCTTAGCAACATTATAACAAGTAGGGATAATGGCCATCAGATTTGATAGTTTTGAGGACAGACAGGAGTTTTTTGGTCATTTGCATCTAAATGACCTACTGGAGACATAAATGTGTAAAATGTTATTTAGTGCTGGACAAGCAGGTGGATTCTAGATAATTTTATAGGTGGTAAGAAGCTGTGTATATTTTAGTGGATAGGGTAGTTCTAACCAATTTAGGCTTTTTAGTGCTGTATAATGGTGGGTTTTGAAAGGGTTATTTGCTGCAAATTTAACAATTTTGTTAAAGCATTGTTCAAGTTTTGATTTTTATGATGCCAGGAGGTTAGTAAGCTTGGAAGCATTATAACGCAGCGTGGGGAGGAGATAAATAGGGGCAAGTGGAGTTTTAGTTGCATCAGTGAGAAACTTTTTTTCCCTGTAAAGCATTCCTAGTTTATGATGAGCTTTTCTTACACAGTTTTGTATATGAGGTTGAATATAAGATTATCATCCACAATGATCCCTAATAATGTGCTATTAAAAATGATTTCAATGTTGTATTACCAAGGGAGGGAATTGTAAGTTTTGTTTTTTCATGAGAGAGGGTTTGGGGAAAAAATAATAGTTTTGTTTTTTTATAGTTGAGTTGTGAGTTACAAAGCCATGTTTCAGTGGCAGTTAAAGCTTCCTGAGTAATTTTTTGGAGATGTGCCACGTTGAGAAAAGTGCAATGAGTGTAGAGTCATCTTCATACTGTATGTGGAAGGTCTGCTCTGTGGATGCGTGGAGAGTGTTTTTGAGAATGGTAAAGAGGAGGGGACAGAGGACTGGTGACTGGGATGTATGGAGAAAGGGTGGCGTACCATTTTACTGACTGACACCTATAGCTCTTGAACCAATGCAGGGTGAGTTGAGAGTGACCTAATATGAACATCGGAAGTAGAAGTTTGCTGTGACAAGCTATGTCGTCTTTAGACAAGTCTAGAAATAAGGAGGAGACAACTTTACCATTATCTCTAGATTTATTGACAGTATCTATATCTGATATAAGTGCAGTGTTTGTACTATGGGAAGGACAGAAGTAATGCTCAGTGGAGAATAGGAGTTATTCCTGCAGAAGATAGTTTATCGGAGTTTTTGAATACATTTTTCAAATATTTTAAAAAGGGGACTATAACTACTATAGGTCTAAAGTTAGTAATGTCTTTTGAATTTCCTCCTTTGTGCAGAGGGATAATGTGTGACTTTTCCTGGAAGAAGGAATGTGGGACTCCTGGACTGACCTATTTATAGGGATTGAGACAGGACTAACAACGCTATTGTCTGCTATTTTAAGGTACTCACTTAAAAGGTCTTCAGCCAAAGTAGAACATGGTTTAAGTTTATTTAAGAATAGTTTCATACAGGATGTTGGCACAGGTTTGAAGGAGAAAGTGGATGTGGTGATAAGTGACTATTGGGCAGGGTTAGGATTAGATGTTAGGGGATCTTTGGTTACAGGTAGCATACTATCTATGTAACAAGAGTCGAACTGCATTGTGATTTTGAGTGGTGAGTTATTGGGAGAGATGTTAGGGTTACATTTTTGACCAGGATGCAAGATTTTTTTAATGGCTGTCCATAATTTTTTAGGGTTGCATTTACTATTATTCTGAAAGTTATTCTAGTATAGTTTGCTGTGTTCATTTATTTTCAGGATATTGCGGTATTTTATATTTTTGACATTCTTTCTATGCTTTTTCCTCTATCCTCCCTTAGCATGCTACTCTTTTGATAAACAAATTGCATTTTTTTTGTTTTAGTTTCTTCCTTCAAGGAGAAGCAAGACTATTTGGGATATTCAGGAAAGTTGTATTTAATTCAATTGCAGCAGCATCTAAGTAGAGGATATTTAGGAAGTTCCAGTTAATAGATAATAGTGTAGTAATAAAATATTTCTGTGATAAACTTGGTAAGGTAGCATGTTGTTTTATAAACAGTGGAGGTTTGAGATGTCTGGTTGTATAGACTGGGAAATGATCACTGAGAGTGTCTGACATTGTACCTGTTGTGGTGTATTTGCTAGGGTCTGATAACAGGATCCTAATGGGGAATTTGATGTCTTGCTGTAATGTGAGGGTCTATTAATTAATTGTGAAAAAACATATAAGTTCATGCCAGATGTAGGGGAGTTAGAGCTTATGTCTAACCAATTGACATTCACATCACCTAGTAATATTTTTTGTTGTGGAGTTGTTGTGGATATCCAATGGGATATCTTCCAGTATAGCTGTATAGTCACCAGGAGGGGATGCAAAGGGCAGTAAAACATGGCCAGTGCCTTGAGGGTAATTAGAGTTGGATAACAAATGAGTTCTCAGTTCTTCAAACATTTTGAAATTCAGTGCTGGTAAATTGACACCTTTTGTCTGAGGCTAATACTTTTAGTATGCATTTTAGTACATGCCTAGTGGTAAACATAATGTATGTTTAAGCTTTGCTACCTTTGAAAATTAGTAATGTACGCAAAAATATGGTGCCATTCTTTGTACTAAAATAGATTCAAGCCAACTGTCTTTTTCATGGAAGTCCAGGAAATCATTTTTACCAATAGTTTTGATGTTGTCTTAGAGCAGAAATATTGTGGTTTCATATCAGAATTTTAAGCTTTCATTAGGCTGATATAATATTTCCCTTGCTCTCTGTTTGCACTTTGCCCTCTATGTCCAGATGTGATTTACATATTTTGTTCAACATCCCTTGCCTCACTTGTTTTGGTATGATGATCTTGCTGAACCTAAATATCAGACATCATGTGCAATGCCGCGGTGGTGCAGTGGTAGCGTTGTTGCCTCACAGCAAGAGATTCTCCTGTTTGATTCTCAGCTGGAGTGTGGGGAGTGCCTTCTGTGTGGAGTCTGCATGTCCTCTCCTCGGTTGGGTGGGTGTTCGAAAGACATGCGTAAATGCCTTCGCTGAAGGTTGAATGTCGAGCTGGCACCTCGGGGTTCATGAAAATCTACAGCCAATCATTAGTGGACCAGAGATCCGCTGCTGTGGCGACCGCTAACTGGGAAAAGACAAAAGACAACAACAACACGTGCAAGTTAAATCATCAAAGAATGGAAAATATTGTTGAATAGTATAAGAAAGTATCATCACTTTGTCAGTCTTTTATAATTAATTAATTTTAGTGTTTCATCTTCATGCACAAATATACCTGTCTGGTAAAGTAAATCCACAAACATTAATACTTGTAATATTTTACATAGAACTTCTAACATGTTCTAATATATATTTTTTTTTGCTCATTAAGTAATTTTCTACTTAGGATGTCTGCAATATGTAGCTGAATGCCAAGTTTGTAGTTAAATTGTCGTAGTTTTTTATTAAGCAGATAGTCAGGGATGATCATATAAAAATTAGCCAGGCAACCAAGATAGTTTACTGGGTGGATCTGCCACTTCACTAGATGCGGGTTGTACTGCTTACCCCAGAAGTAAATGTATGGATACCCATCTAATTATCAAGGCAGAACTGGAAGAAGTACCATTGCCTCGCATTGTCTGACATCAACAGGAGCTTGTTCCATATGTGGGAAAATCTGCGGGTGAGGAGCATTTCTTTCTTTTTCTCTGTCTTTCTCTCTCCAATAGATCTTTTTTATGCAGCACTGAAGTTTGAGAGTTCTGCAGGAAATCTTTTTAGTATTACCAGTGTTTTTGAGGCTGAGAAAGTCTAAAAGGGCAGGATATTTTATAGATTGGTTGGATAGGCAAAGTTCACAATGTAAGGGCTGGCGCAACGCAGAGAAATGTGAGAAATTTTAAAGAAAACTTTATCCTTTGTTTTTCTTAGCCAGAAAATACTGTCATTTATCTAATAAGGCAAGGTACAAAGAGCGATAACTTCCAAATGGCATATTGTATTCCCTGATTCTCCTGATGAATGGAGAATAGAGGAGTATTACAATTTCTCTGAACCTAGCGGACAAATCCTTGTTAATTAACTGGGCAAGGTAGACGTATTTCTTAATTATAACTCATACATGATGGTCAAAGGATAATTAATTATTGATGATGTTACCTAAAGCTCTAACAACCATGACAGTTTTAAGCAGGATCCCATTTATAATACAATCAATATGATAGACTTGCTTCACATAAGCTAATACACTATATTTTTTTGGTATTAAGATTAAAACCATGGTTGGTATACATCAAGTATTAGTACAGACAATTCTTTACTGGAGAATATAGAAGAGTCAGTAATACAACCTATTTCAGAAACATTGCCAAACTCGGTTTTCTAAAGGTCTTTCTCTTCTGCTATTAAATCTCAAAAATACATGCCTAAAAGGAAGGACCTAGGAAAGAAACCTGGCCACACAGCTAGTGATGTGCCTTTTAGATAATAAGGTACCCCTACTTGGTGGGTAACACAGTCAGTTATGTTTAGACAAGTGAGTTTGTAAATAATGCCAGCCAGCATGCTGAATTATACTGCAAACTTTAGCAAGGTCCAGCTAAGGGGTTTGAACAGAAAGGTCTTTGTTAATACTATCCATTACATTTTCAAAGGAATCAACCTGATTTAGCAGATAGGCTCTTCCTTTCATAAAGCCAAATTAATTTGAGTTGAGGGCATAGAGATCACAAATTTCATTATTTATGAAGTCAACCAAGATGTGTTCCGTGATATTATAAAGGACGCTTGTGAGGATAATAAGACAGTAGTTGCCAGATTCTGTACTGGAGCCAGTCATTTGGAGTACCATAATGATGGCCACACTCTAGTTCTCAGGTACATGTCCTGTGGAGAGACTAAGGTGGAAAATGTGTATTTGCAATAAACAGAAGATATATCTGTACATTGTCTGGACCCATCAAGTTAGTGTTAATAATTTTGAATAGAGCTTTTAAGTTATCGCCTAAAAGTGAAAAATCTATCAGTACTATATCTCATATGATGGAGAATGCTGGACATTATGACCCCTGCCACTATTCACCACATAGGATTTAAATGTGAGCTCAAAGATATTAAATGACAATGTATGGTAAAAACTCTGTATCTGACATACCGAAGAGAAAAATGAAAAGGTTACGAGTAACTGACTTTAGCGAATATCTTAAATTAATGAATATGTAACATCTTCACTAGGCTGTCAGATTAGATAAATGGAAGAAGCGATGGAAGCTTTCTCAAAAAGTGAAGCTCCTCAGTAAGTAACTAAACAGCTGTTCAAGAAACCAAATGGTATTAAGAGGAATTCACAGAAAACAATCAGGCTTGTCTACAACAAGGCTACTTCAGGAATGAAGAAGCCAGTTAAATACTGTTCCAGAGCACACTGACTTTAAATCCATAACTGCAATCAGCTATGTAGCAATTCCTCATGCTGACTAAATGTAGAGCTTATACTTTCTTAAAAAAAAAATAAATAAAAACAGTGGACATGATATAGAGGCCTTCCTCTTTATCTTCAAATGAGTATTAGAAAAAAGTGGGGCCTAAAGAGGAGTGTACTGTCACTTTGGCTTCTAATTTCTTTTTGTCTCTGGAGAAGCAAATAAAGCAGTCTTTGACTTAAAACCAGCTCAGGGAAGTTTTAACAGTCCATGCAACTTTTTCTCTACCAATACATCCAAAAATGGAATCTTGAATGTATCATAATTTAGAGTAAAAGAAAGTCTTTACTTGTTATTATTGAGCTATTGAAAAAATTCAAACACAAATTCCAAATCAGATCCAAACAAACCTACAATCAGCCAAGTAATGATGCCAAATATTGATCAAGTTAATATAAATATTGTGACTGACATTATATCTAAAAAATGCTCAACATATCCAATAATTAAATCAGTATATATTGAAGCAAAATGGGCTCCCATGGCAGTCCCCTGTAGCTGCAAATAACGTTCCTGTCAGAAATGATAAACATTCTTAGTCAAAACATGTTCTGTAAGACACAAAAGTATTAAAACATGGATTATAGAAATTAACATTACCTAACCAATATTCCAGGGCTTGTAAATCGGCCCACTGTGGAATGTTGGTATATAAAACCTTCATGTCCAGGGTACACATATACCGTCCTGTTTCCATCTTGGTATCCTTTAATATATTTAAAAATTCTGTTGTGTCATTAATCCTATAATCAAATTGCAGGCAAAAAAAAAAGTTTTAAATAATAAGTCAAAAAGGGTGAAAGAGGTCCCGTTAAAAAAACAAAACCAGCCACGATGGGATGCAATGAGAGTGTTTGTGAATTTTTTGTGACTCTTAGGCAGCATGTAAATGTATTGTATCTTGGATTATCCAGTTAACTGTTTCAAAACCTTTTTATCATTAATACTCTCCTCAACTGCATTGTTTTTTCCTGGTTTAAATGAGTATTAGTTAATATGTTTTTTGTTGTTATATATGGATTTATATCTTTAAATGTGAATTAGACAAACTGCAATGTTATCCTTGAGGGAGTGATAAATAATTGCTCAATATTCGAATTGTAATTATTATACTTGAGAAGGCTTTTGCCAAAACAAGTATATGATTTTAAATGAATAAAGAATAAATGGTTGGATTGGATTTAGAGAGTGCTGGAGTTGTGTTTTTTTATGTTGTTGCTTTTTCCCGTGCACCCTTCCTTCCTTGTGAATTGTTGTTGAGTGGTTAGTTTTATTTTTGCCGAAGTTAATTAATCAAACCAACTGAAATAAGATGAATATTTCCATTATTGTGGCTGGTTTGGTTTCCGATATGGATGAGTTTTTTACTGTTTCGACAATCCACTCATTCCAATCAAGCTGTTTTGTATACAGGTAATGTAACTTCTAATGCTTCTGACATACGACAGATATTTAAACAGCTAACTGTGTCTACTAAAAGGATGCATTCCTTTGTATACCATCAATGGTTTTTAAAGGCATATATACAGGCTAACATTGCCCTCGTGCTTTATGGGTTCTGTTAGCAGACCGGACGAGACTTTCCTAAAACAATAGGCTGATGTACAACAGGTGGCTTTGATTATGTTTGTTAAAGCCCTTATTGAGCAATATGACCAATTAATTATTAAGTATCAGGGTGAAGTGAATGGAATCTCATGGTTGCTGTCTGTGTATATGACAGAAAATATTTATGGCCAGTTGATGCAGGAATTATCCAAGTCCTTTCACAATCTTGATGTGGAAATGAAGGAACACAAACTAACAAAATTTCAGCATGATGTCCAGGATTATGCCAATAATAGGCAGTTTTCCTGGAAGCAGTATCACAAGGCAGTTAGATTTGCTAAGGGAGATCATGAAGATGGAACAATTAAAAAGAATGGAAAGAAAACAGTTTGGGGCTCCATATTGAAAAATGGTGACACCTGTGTGTTTTTAACTGATGATTCTTCTTCAGCCCGTGAGACTGATACAGACAGTTTATCTGAATCACCTGCTGCTTAGAGGGCTAATAGTTATATCCCTATAACAAACTGTATAGGAGAGTGGGGCAGAAACATTGTAAAAAGTCAAAGGGCGCTGGAGATTCAACAACAGACCTTGTTATCCAGTTGAACTATGATAATATAATACATAATATTCCTTCTGTTTCTTTGTTCATTGATGATGTTTTCCTACTTAATAAGGATTTCAAATTTTGTTCCTATGGCACCATTTCTGAAGTGAGGTCGGTGCAAGATGTTAAGGATTATTGGCATTGTTTCAATTTATTCTTTTTTAAAAATAAGGACAATACTAGTGCTGATTTTTCGGATTCAAACCCTCTTGTTTTCAGCCTCACATAAATAAATATGTGGCAGCCTTTGAACCAGCTGTAATACAGGAATTATATTTTAATTTACATAAAGACATTGTTTGATACAATTTAATTTTTAAAGAAAAGTTAGCACTTGATAGCTTGAGTAGGAACACTGATGTAGCTATTAAATCTGCTAAAAAGAAAGGTGATGTTGTGATATGGGTTTTCATGAATATCAGCAGAACATTTGTGCTCAATTAAATGTTCCTAAGGTTTATTCTAAAATGTATTTAGACTCCACTATGGAATTTAAACATGAGATTGACAATTTTTTGGAAATGGCAGTTGAGGAGGGTATTTTTGATTAAAAAAAAAGGTTTTGAAACAGTTAACAGTGGATGACCCCAAGTTGCAATACATTTATATGCTTCCTAAAATTCAAAAAATTCCCCAAACTCCCAAGGGCATCACATTGTGGCTGCTTTTGGTTATTTAATGGAACCTCTTTCAGCCTTTTTGAGTTATTATTTAAAACCTTTACTGCCTGAAATTTGATCTAACAGTGATGGCACAACAGATTTTTTAAATAAATGAAAGGATACCCAGATGGAAACAGGATGGTATAAGTGTACCCTGGATGTGAAGGTTTTATATATCAACATTCCACATTGGGCCGGTTTACAAGCCCTAGAATATTAGTTAGGTAATGTTAATTTCTATAATCCAGGTTTTAATACTTTTCTTTTGTGTCTTACAGAACATGTTTTGACTAAGAATTTTTTTTTATTTCTGGCAGGAATGTTATTTGCAGCCACAGGGGACTGCCATGGGAGCTTCTTTTACTCCTGTATATGCTAATTTATTTATGGGTATGTTGAACATTTTTGAGATATGATGTCAATCACAATATTTATATTGATTCAATTGACATCTGGCATCATTATTTGGAAGATTGTTGATTGTTGATTTGCTTGGACATCTGATTTGGAATTTTTGTTGGAATTTGTTCAGTGCCTGATAACAAGTGGAAAGTTTCTTTTACTCTAAATTGTGATACGTCCAGGATTTTATGTTTGGATATATTGGTAGAGAAAAATCTGGATGAACTGTCAACAGTTCCTTATGCTGAAAGGAATTTCATAAAAAAATACTTATCACAGGCATCTAGTTGTCATCCAAGGCACATATTTCATAATATTCCCTTGTGACAGTATTATAGGATGAAAAGAATTTGATCTCAAGTGGTGGACTTTGGCCATATTATTCAGGATGTAATGTCTACATTTATTAACGGGGGTTATGGCCGTAAAATATTACAACGCACTTTATATAATACTAATGATAATCAGAAGAATGAATTACTTAAATATCAAGACAAGAATAAAAAAGGCTTATTGTGAGCATAAATTGAGGCTAGTCACCACTTTGGGGAATAATAATTATTTTCACCATATTATTTATAATCATTGGTTTATTTTGCAGATGGATAAAGACTTGTTAGAATTTCTTCCTGGTGTATGTTCTTTTTTTCTACAGACATGGTAAAATTATAGGAAATTATTTTAGTCATTATAAAAGAAGGGGGTCAAATTCAGTTCAAGAAGTACAAACTATTTTGGATGGTAAGGTTCTTAATGCATCTTTTCCCTGTAGTGCAGGCACAGCTTTTGCTTTTATTGTCAAAAGTAAGGAATTTACATCAGCTAATGCTCCTAAAGTTTATGAAATTAAAATATCTATTACTTGCAATTCACAGTGTGTTATATATTTGGCTACATGCTCTTGCTTTTTATGTCAGAAAGACCTCTAGATGTCTTTAAAAGTGCATATCTGAACATCTTAGTAATATTAGATGCCAGTGTGAATCTAATGCTTAGCTCAAACATTCACTTAAGCATTCTGGTGCCCAGTTTTGTTTTTTGGGTATTGATAAAATCATGTTTTATAGTCCCAATAAATTAGGATGGAAAATGTGCTTAGTGAGAAGGAATGTTTCTGGATTGAGAAACTAGGAGCGTTGTTTACTCCTGGTTTAAATGAGTATTAATTAAAGTCTTTTTATTTATATATGGGTATGTATATTTAAATGTGAATTGCAGTACATTTGAATTGTTATTATCATACTTATAAAAGGATTTTCCAAAACTAGTATAAGTTTTTAAATGAATAAAGAATAAATAGTTGGCTGGGTTTAGAGAGCCCTGGCATTGTGGAAAGATTTAATAAAACCATGAAATCTGCATTCACAAATTACCAAAGCCATGGATAAAGATGATATTTCCTGGAAAACTTTACTAAACCATTTAATGTTTGCTCTATGAGAACACCATAGGCAACTATCATGTTTAACCCTTTTGAGATGTTATATGTAAATCTGTATAGGGAAATGTTGGGCATAGCAAATGATGTTTGCAAAGAGAAGGGTACTTCCTTCAAAAGTATCTTGGAGCACATTTCTGGCAGACAAGAGAAAAATGTCATTACTCAAGCTGCTCATTGCAAAGGAACACATTAAACTGGCATGAAATATGCCAAAAAATATGTTTATAATAAGAAAGCCCAAATATGACACTTTCAGCCTGGAAAGAATGTCTTACTTATATCACCCACTGTGGACAATATGTTTCTGGCCTAGTGGCTCATATGTAGTAAAGGAGAAAAGAAGAGAAATTAAGAACAAAGTTAGCCAATCAGGAAAATCAGACCTTGGCAATTTATCACATACATGTATTAAACCTTGGAAGGAGCAGGACCTACTGCTGGCAGAGCTATGACCACCCTTGATTTCATTATGAGATACTGGCAAATTCTGCTAACAAAGTAAGCCCAATAAGAAGGCAAATTTTTCTGCTCCTGAGGGCTAGTATAAATTTCCATCATTTTTCTTTATGGTGCTCCAAATACATTTCAGGGATTAATGGACAAACTGCTAAGAGACCACAGTAGATATGCTGGTGTATACTAAGCCAATGTCATAATATTCAATAAAGGCTGGGAGACTCACCAAGCTAAGGTGCTGACTGTGTTAGATGCAATACAGTCAGCTGAGTTAGCATTTCTAAATGCAAACTTTAAGGGAATGAAATAAAGTGGCTAAACTATGTCACTGGAGAAGCGGTGGTATACAGTGAAAAAGCTGAATCTGTACGGAAGTTGCCAGAATCTTTTACAAAGCACCAAAATAAATAATTTCTGGGTTTAACATAATATTATAATAAATTCATACCTGCTGTTTCTTTTCAATGAAATTACTAAATCCAAATCACCACATAAGGTAAAGTGGAGTGATGTGTCCAGCAAAGCCTTTTAAATGCTACATGTGTTTGGCTCCCATGTTATGTACCCCAAATCTCTCCAAGCTAGTTGATCTTTCCATTGATACCTCAGTGTTTGGTTTAAGGGCAGTCTTCTTACAAGAGCCCCATGGTGAAAAACAAATTAAATGTGTTTTCTTTATAGAAAACACAATACAAATGAACATAATTAATTTACCAGTGACAAGAAATGTTTGACAATCAAATGTGTTTTAGAATCCTTGATGTCTTATTTGTTGGGATATCCTTTAACTTTAATTGCAGACCAGGGCTCTTTGTGATAGTTGTCTAGGTTTCAAGTTAAATAATTGAACTTGACTAGATATGAACTAGCGTTACAACCTTACCACAGTAAGGTTCTTCAAAAGTGTGACATTGTTCATACTAGTGAAGAGAAACTTTGCTGCATTAGCAACCTTTCCACATCCTTTGTGAAACAGTGGCTCACCCCCCCCCCCCGATCTATGAAAGGGTGGGGACATGAAATGTAGAGGTACAAGGTTGACTAAAAGATAATAACTATTTTAGGCGCAGCTGGCTAGTGGCTACAGTTATTTTGAGTTGAACTCCCAGAAGGTAGCTATCTCCTAGAAACAAAAATGGGAGAGAGAGAGAGATAACAGACTCAGGACAGAACCTGTTTTAGAGCAATAAAAGCCTGTATTAAAGGCAAAAATGGCACTGTAGAGAATTTCTGAAGACAGAAACATAGGCAAGGATTGCAGCCTGATAGATTCAATGGAGAAATCCTGAAGAAGAAAAAATAATTAGGTTTATCTGACAAATACTACATGAATATTTTTATGGCTTTGAGCTCTTTTGCTGATTGCATTTCTGAAAGTTTCTGCAATCTGTTTGTTCTTATAGTGGATCTCAGCTTGCTATATGCTTTATGTGCAATGCAGCTATGAACTGCTACTTGCTTTGAGAGTTGCTCATTTGCATCTCACTATGTACATTCCAAATGCATGCCATTTGTGTGACATTAAGCAGTAATTTGACTACACCATTTCCAGTATGGTTTTCCTGTTTTCATGTAGCAGCATGCTTGATTATGGCTGCTTCCCATACATTGCTGTACTGCATACTATGTAAAATAACCAAGAATAGCAGCCTCAGTCTTTTTAAACAACTAAGCAACACATGTGCAAGTCTGATGTTGAGTATCTAAATACTCTGAGTATTAATGGGAAATGCTATACTGGGGGAAGTAAGGGTTTACTCAAACCCAGAGAAAAGAAATACATGAACTGACCGTACAACAGCACAGACCAGGTGTATAAATATATAAACAATATCATTAAGATATTGATGAAAGTGGTCATTGCCCATTAATCAATATTTTAATTGTTTAGGCTGAATCTTGTCAGTGTATTCTGTCAGTAGAAAATGCAATCTATTGTTTGTCAGAGGATTAATCAGTATACATGTTTGTTTCCCGGGCATTGCAGGTCTTAACCACTCATTCAAGCTATGTTTTATATTTAAAATTATAGACTTAAAATGTATAAACTCTTGAATCTATTACTCATTAAAATGTATATTTTAAGAGAAGTGGAATTAAAGCTTTTTGGCATTATATTTTATAAAATGAAATGCCAAAATAGCTAAACACTTGTATCATGCACAGCCCAATATTCTAGTAAGTAAAAAAACAACAGAGAATGGACGCAGGAAATGAAACTGAAGACATCCCCCTGGATTCATGAAGCTCGGCGCAAGGCCGGTGTAAGGCCTGCGCCGGCCGTGCGGTGTATAAATGGTATAGTAGCGCCATATGCATATTAATGAAGGTGCGCCGCTACCACATCCACGTGCATAGGACACATGCGCGAGTGCATGGGGCGTTACTAAGCTGCACCCGGAGGCGTGTCAATGTCGGCTGTCGATGAGCAACCTAAACTGCTGAATATTATAGCCTGCCTGCAATAGTAATCGCACCTATCAGTGTCCGTGGATAATGAAACGTATGCAAAGCATGCAAGACAGTTCCCGGCCACACAAAATGGAGAACCAAACAGAAATGCACGCAACACAATATGAGTTCCCGTCCATGGAACAAATGATATTTAAAATCGTGTGTCCGTAATGTACTGCACTGTCAGTAGTTATACCCAGTGGAAGTGAAGCGCATCATGTCAGCGCATCGCCAATACACACGTCTAGCCCCATGGGCATGGTCACCAGCAGTCCCACAGTGGTAGTGATAGTACACAGCTGGGCAGTTGTGGCTATATAACAACCATAAAGAAACCTGACAGTCCAAATTGTATACCAAACACACACAAACATATGTATATTAAAATGTGCTATACACATGAACAGGAACGTAACCGTCACATACACATAGGATGCCATATGTGGAACCGGGATATCCAAAAGCAGAACCCATGTATGCAAATGCAATACGCAACAACCCCTGTATACCACATAACCCGCACCCATGTCCGAATGTCCACCAAATCCAGCTACCAGCCTTGCGCATCCGTATACCTACACATAGCGAGTATTCCCCATATGTAGTAGGAAGTATTGTCATAGGCAGTGTCAGGATTGCAAATACGTATCCCACGTTTGTAAACATCCCATCACAGGTATGTAAATCCAAATGCCCGTGCGTTAATGTTTCGGCAAAATGTGTGTACATCCCGCGTGGGATAAGTAACCTGTTGAAACCTCAGAGTTGTTTACATGCCATGGTATACATTACTCTATACATCTGGACAAAACATGTATGTGTAGTCATGGTACTGTTCAGTTTCTACACAGACATGCAAATCATACTACGCAGGATGGAACAGCTGTCCACCATGCAGGTCACCCCACTAGCGGTGCCACCTGTTCAGATGGCCAAGGTGGGACATCCCTTGTAGAAATGTGAGAATTTGTAGGATAAGACATACCCCCAGCCAGTGCAAAGGACAGAATTACACGTGTATGCCAAGATAAAAGCTTATTCCATAGCATTTGAATAGCTTATGCTATCCCAAATAATAGTTATGCGTACCAGATACAAAATACCTGTATCATGCAACTAGTAAAGAAAATAAGAAATATATTATTGTCTTAAAATCACAGGACATTTGCCATGTCTTAGGTGTCATCGCAGGACACAACTGTCCAAAGTGGGACCTCCCCTCGCAAAGAGGAACAAGTGGTAACCCTACTCCCCACTGAATTATCGACAGTATATATTCAACTGAATCACATACCGACACCACCTCTCAACCTATTACAGCAACAAAACCTGGACAAAGCCTAAAAGGATGGGTGGACAAATAGGGACAGATGTAATTACTGCTCTCACAAGCTTCGAAAGTTCACTGAATAATAGTATGTACATAAGCAGGAAATGTTGTGAAGGATGTGGGGTAGTCCCCAGTATTACAGAGGTCCGTACATATATACTGTAACAAACCGTCACATATGTTGACTGTACTACTGTATACCCGTAGTTAATTCATAGTTAAGTCATGTGCAAAATAATAACCCTCGCAAGAATGAATACAGGAAATAGTCAAATGGGAGTGGGAACACCACTCACCGTGGATTATGTATTGTAACCACCCCCACCCATATTATGTATTGCCAACATCATAAGCTGCTGACAGGTGCCCAAACACCTGTGTCTGTAAACACAGATTAAATGTTTAAAATGGACAAACCCTGTCCATGTGTTTTGTCTGACATTTGAACATGGTCAGGGCAGTTCCGTTCACCAGGCGGACAAGCCTAAACCCAGATCATCACATGAACACCCTGACAATTAAAGACCTGTATGTGTCAGGACTATAAGCCTTTGGGTTCTGAATATCCCTGCAGTGATTAAATATGCAGCTTGGGTCCAGAGCAGTAGGGAATAGGGAATGTATAACATGTAGTACCTCATTTTTCCCAGCAGGAGAATGGATGCCTGTGACGTAAGTGAAGCGGTGAGGCATATGTTAATGTAGCTATGTACTATGGGTATGCACATAAATGAGTCAGAACACCAAACGTATAGTGGTTACAGCATCTGGCCAATGTGAATGCAGTCCCTGTTGAACTACAACTACAGCACATATAATGTGAAAGTGTAATGAATGCGTCTGTGCTGTACAGACAGTTAAATATGTAAAGGTGAACGTGTGTTTCGCATACGTCCGTTAACCGGATTACAGATAATTACTGGTACTGTCACAAGTAATAAAGCCCACGTAAGCACAAAGACTTAGTAAACATATGTAACCCACAATAAGGATATGCATGCGCGCCTGCGCGTAACCCACAATAAGGAAATGCAAGTGCGCCTGTGCATGTGTGATCCACTCACAGCATAGTAAATGAATGCTGTTTACCCACATTAGTTATACATGGCTCAAACCTGTTAACCTTGTAAAGTATGAAACCGGACAAAGCCATGCAAACTACCGGTACAAATAGGGACAAACCCCAGATATGTGCCAGAACAAACATAGAAAGTGGATAGAATAACGGGTGTGTCAGTAGCATGGATTCTATGAAGGGTATGCAGTCGTAACCTGAACTGCTTGCCAGAATTCCCCACCATAAGTCTCAAATGAAATGCCACTACATTGCCAGATAGACACAGGTTTATGTAAAACACACCGAAATAAAGGGGCAACCAGCTGTACACTCTGCGACAATCTGTATAGTGGAAAGGTATGGTATGGATATAGATATATGTGTATACACATAACCCTCAGACGTAAACCAAAGCAAGTTATGAAATGAGGATTGTACATGTATATATGTATACACAACAGACTTATGTCCCATGGATATGACATATGTACATAAATAGGCCACGTTATAGCTAATATGGGTAGACAAACAGACATGCACGAAAGGTGAATAAACCGCTGCATTCCAAACCATTGGCCAGAAAGTGACAGTCCAGCAAGTTCTACACTTTAAACATGCAGATAGGTGTCCATAGCAGGACTCCAAAAATTGATCCTTACTAGTGTCAACTGACATTGACGCAAAATAAGTGACCGCAGCAAATACGAAATAGCTGTACATGCAACAGTATCAGGTGCAAGGGTGATGACACATGTGTCGATAGAATGTATGACGTACGAACTGATATCCGGAGAGTGGGGAGTGCATATAAGTGTCTCCACACTTCAGTACCGCACACATTAAACATGTGTAAGGGGTACTGTAGAGGGTTGTCAGGTATGGGAATCATGGGTATGCAGAAATGGGCCTAGGTGTTGTTTGGCAGAGATTTCGTAGGCCCGCCCCGTGGGAGTGATGTGGGTATAGCACACGCCTATATTCTCAATAATGGGGCAAACCATCTACTGGATATTGCAGAAACCATTTTGGCAATATGTAGGGCCCTATATCAGTGTCATGTAGGCGATTATCATGGATGGACATGCGCACGATCAAAATGGTACCCATAACTGGCAAACTGTCAGAATAACACAGCTGCACTAAGGCATAGTACATGAAATACTAATAGGGACTATATTAGATATACCCCAGACAAAGTCAGAA
>NC_056746.1:1223030547-1223160547 GCF_019279795.1 Protopterus annectens | reverse complement strand
GTCAAGTGTTAACAACTATATGTCACATGGCACCTGTAACACCTACAACCTCCCGTGTGCATATAGCAGCACATCTGCCAGATATAGTATTGGTACATAGAATGCAATCAATACTGCAGCATGTCTATCAAACGTGTCATCATGTGGCAGGTGTATCATTCCCAGCACTGCCATGTGTGTCTGAATGTGTGACCAGGGATGCCACATATCGTGGGGAATATGTCCCAGTTGCTACACATCCCTGTACACCATTGTAGAGATCTGTACATACGTCAGTGTGGGAAACATGACGTCGGCCAGTGTGGTGCATCACACACGTCGGCTGTCCATATACACATGTGGTCACCACAGTGTGTGTGTGTCTGTATGTATGTCTGGTGCTTGGTGTGTGAGGGTGTATGCTAATATACTGTGGGAAATGATCACTAGCCCCACGTGGTGACTAACCCGTAATGGTGATGCATTGCACAACCCTGTTGATGCCATAAGTCCCAGCCATACTGGCTACCTGTGCATGTCCCTTCTCTGTGACATGTCGTGTGGGTGCCTAGTACTGTGAGGGTGATGACCACACAGGCAAGGGTCGCCAGCTGCACACTATGGGGTGTGCGTTATAGTGGTGTACACCCCGTGAATGCGGCCATGTTCCCATACTGTTACAGGGTCCTACTGCTGCACAGTGTGGCCTCCAGCTACCAAGTGACACCTCACATCATCATCATTGGCCAGGCAGCTGTGTACAACCCCTGCACCATGTCACCATACCTGTAATGTGTCCTGCTATGTATGTCACGTCTCTGTCCAGTGTAGCCTGTGGCACCCACCACATACGTCAGGTGCAGTATATGTGCGGACATCTGTGTCATGTTGGTGTGTCCAACAGTCAGGTTGAGGGCACGTGTAGTATGCTGATATTGCCAGATGTGCCTGTGTGTAATCCAGTTACACATGGGGGACTGCAAACAGTGCTACCTGTAGGCACATGCAAGTACACCATAGGAGGGAACCAGGGTTTCACATCCAACATGGTGCTACAGATGTAACCGAGACACATACTGTGTCATGTTGTGGAGCCCTACAGTTGTGTTTGCTGTGTGCGTGTATGTGTGTACACAGTTCTGCCATTTGTGATGCCTACACGGGGTATTATTTACAGCCCCAGATTGTACAGTGCAGGTTGTACAGCTCACTGTGTCCGTCCATGGCCATGTGACCTGTGCCTGCCTGGGGTTGCACGGGCACTACCAGGTGGAGGTACAGAGTGGCTACTGTCCAACGACACATGTCCGCTGGAACTGTGTCCCCACTGAGACCATCCAAGGCCACGTCCACGTGGCCTGCTGTGTCCTGGTGTTGACAGCGCAGCACCAGCTGCACTACTACTGCTACCGGCACTATGGGAGCGGTCATGTGAGGTGGCACGCTCACGTCGACCTACACTAGGTGGTGTTGCTGACCTATGTCCACGTGGCCTACACCTCACTCCTACCAGGTGTTCCAGCACAGACAGCTCCCGCTCGCGGATTGCCATGCCTCGGTCAAGGATTCTGACCATTTCACCTAGTCGCCTATCCAGAACATTAGCAATCTGCTGTTGAGCCCTCTGCAGCCTCTGCCCTTCTCTGTTCTGCCATTCAGCATGTGCCTGTGCCGCCATTACAGTCTGGAACATGCGTCTGGTGATACCAGCTGCTGCGCTCTGTCCTGCAGGTGCATGTCTGCCAGAGGTCCTCCTACAAGCAGCGCCGGCCACATGCCTGTGTGGCACATCTGCAGTCATTACACTGACACCATGGTGTGTAGACACACCCTCTGTAGCCACCACACGTTCCTGTTCCACGCCAACAGACGCTGACTGTCCTTCCTCTATGGCCACCGGTGATGTGGTATGTGTTGGCAGCAGAACTGTGTGCAGAGAAGAGGGGGACATAGCTGGGATGGTAACCATTGGCACAGATTCAGCCCCTGACAACCCTGCCTATACCTCATGCATATGTTCATCACTGCTAGTATCTGTGGGGACACTAACATCAGATGGACCGCAGGAGGGTAACGCACATACATCACCTGTGAATGCAAAGAAATACTGTAAAGTACAATAGACACACACACAGACACACACAGACACACACACACAGACACACACAGACACACACAGACACACCAGGCATGTGATTTGTCAGATGGCATGCAGCATGCCTGAGATGCAGCTGAGGGCACGCAGCTCAGACATTAATAGTGTTAGCGAGCATACCTCCCTGGGGTGCACACTACAGCAAGCAGGTGTCATATCAGTAGCCATGCAGTTCACACAATCATGGTAGTATGCATGCATCCCCGTGATACACCATGTGGCCCAGAACAGGATAACAGTACACATGGCTGACTTGGTGTCCTGACACATGTACAGCATCATAATGGGCTTCACATTGCAGTGTTGTGTGTATGTTCTGCAGATAGAATGCATGTTTAGCAAATGTGTATGGGCATGGGAGGGTAGTGTGTGCCATCTACATTGCTACACAGTGTGAAGTACAGACACTGTGCCATTGCATGGCAACATGAGGCATGTATGTTGCTGTAGAATGCATAATATGTACACATTGCATAGCCATAACTGCAACACAGTCATGATGTTCGGCAGATCATATATGGTAGACTTCAGTGACACCTCCAGTAGCTGTGCACAGGCATTTAGGTTGTCCATTGTACCACATCAACTGTATAATCGGTCAACTAAGGCTATAATTGGACCATGTGTGGACAATGTGCAGCAGGGTGTATACACATCCCAAGTACTGTGTGGCTACATTTCTCTGGCCATCCCCCATGGCCATGTGTGCACATGTGTTGGCCAATTGTGTGTGATGGGCATCTTCTCCACATGTCTGTGTTGTCCCATATGACATACACCCATACATAAGCCAGCAAGTGTTGGAAATGCCAGATCTGAATAATTTATTCACACATGAGGGACAAGTCCCCCTATAAATCTAATATGATGAAATCAGACCGGTTTCGGCTAAACAAAGCCTTCTTCAGTGAGAGTCAAACAATAAATATAATCAAAAACCAGTTTATATACATATAGGGAACTGGAAAACCACATGGGAACCAATCAGAATGCAAAATGCATAATTCAAAATTGGTCATTAAGACCAGGTGAAAACAAAGCTCCAAGTTTTACAATCCATTTCCTCTCCTTGAAACAAAGTATCTCATGCCAGTGATGCTTGTCTTTACATATACCCCTAATACAATCAATAATGACAAACTTAAAAGAAGCTGATACATGTTTCAAACTATGTTTATATAATGCATTGTTGAGGCGTTTGTTCTTAATATCACTCAGATGTTCACAAATTCTAAGACGGAAAGCTCTAGAGGTCTGGCCCACATAGAAAGCAGAACAAGTGCAGGTCACCAAATAGATGACCCACTCAGTGCTGCAATTGGCCCAAAATTTAATATCAAAGACCTCAGAAGTATTTTTGCTGCTAAATTCACTGGTATGTAAAACACGAGTGCAAAATGAACAATGACCACATCGGATACATCCTAAAACTGGTCTACCTGTAAGGGATAGTTGAGTGGAAACTGTAGTGTCAGGACACACCCTCTTATAGTGACTTAATTTAGAACCTATGGTCCATCCCCTCCTGAATGAAAAAGAGCATCTACCTCTAAGAAAAGCGTTTAATTTATTCTCAGCCATCAACACATTCCAGTGCCTCTGTATAATGTTCATAAAGCCCTTTGTATTCCGTCCATAGGTGGTAACCAGACGTAAAGGCTGTTGGACCAAATCATTGTTCTGGTCTTTGTAAGATAGCAAATCTTGTCTGTTAAAATTTGAGGCCCACTGTTTGGAGCTGCCTTTTTGGTTATCGGAAACACAATGGACATTGTACTTTCACGTTCGGATTCATTCAGGTCCCTTCACGGAGGTGCTGTTCATCATGTTCTGCTTTATGCGAAATTCAAACTGAACTTTTTGGACATTGGGTATATGTATTGTTGTTTATATGCATATTTGGGGTATGTTTAGGCGGGCTTGTTGCTTACCTGTTTTCTAACTATTAGACCATTTTTTACAGGGGTCGGCATATACACAAATATGTATACTGTATCTGTGTTTGCTATTGTTTTATATGACACATTTATTGGCCAAACATTCATATTTTTGTTTTGGATATCGTGTTTGTGATTACACGACATTTAGACAGCGGGTAACATCTAATATAATTTTCATAATTATATAATTCTATTCTTGGTGATATCATTCATGTATTTGGATGCCGTTTTGAACTTTATCAGTTTGGTTCTAGTTCAAAGACAGTTCTCATTACAATAATATTTTGGATAATATATTGTTCCCTGGTGATTACAGTGGCATGCTGTTTTGCATGTCATATCAGGTCAGTGTGGTGTCTGCGCACCTGCAGGTAGGTGCGGTTATGGCCACCCACATCGTTCACCCTCCTGCGTAGATCCTGCCACAGGTCATCCCGCTGCTGGGCATGCTGTGGCACATGGCTGAACAACAAGTCATAGTTGTCATGGAGCTGTGGGATGAGGACATCATCCTCCTGGCGGGTGTATGCTGGGAGGCGTAGACAGAGCATTATTTGTAAAACATAATGATGGTGACAGGTCACAGTTTCAGAGATGTACAGGGATACTGCTGCACATACATTTCTATGACATCTACTGCATCTGCACAGTTATCTTTGCAAAGCATTATGACACTGACACGACTGACGTGGTTGTGTCACACATGTCACACACATTATGCATTGGATATCATCACCATATATGTGTGTCACCTCATTACAGTGCTCATACTCCATGTAAATGCTGTCTTGCTGTGGGCATGTCTATTTGCCTGCTCTTGTGTTCTTACCTATCTGCACATGCCTCTATGTGTCCACGGTACTACTGTTGACCTGGATGCTGTGTATATGTCACATGTCAACACAGACACAGCCGAAATGGACATGAGCAGTGACAATGCACACATACGCATGGACACCTGTACATGCATGTGTTTTGCCATATACATCTACACAGTACTGTACAACTGTTCAACATCCTGCCATGGATCACCTGTATTACACATGTGAAAGACATGGGACAATGGATAGTCAGATGACATTTGCAGGGATGGTCATCAACCATAGCATGTGCAGGCATGGTTACCACGCTGTAACAGACAGCCATTGTGCCACCACAAGGTGCATCAGTGCCACATTACTGATCCAGTCAGTTGATAGTACATCTACCATGCAGCCATTACACCATGTATGACTGGGATGACATGTGCAGCTTTGATGGACAGGGTTGCGTGGTATGGTGGGAGTATGTCACATATATGGCACAGGGATCTGTCCAGCCTGTGGTGATCCTAGTATTAGGACGGTGGCTGTCCATGACATATGTCATATAGATCAGGATATGGACATGTAGCATGTCCATCATCATGGTGTAGCAAATGTCCTTCTGCAAGGTAGACAGCATGCTGCATAGTGGAGGTGTGGATTGTGAAGGCTGGTATCTCACATCCATGCATAGCCATTACCCCTTACAGGTGGTATGTGATCCAATATTGGTCACCACAGTGCTGTATATGCCTGTCCAGTGATCTCTGTGCTCATGGATGGCACCCTGACATGACATGGGTACCTCATATGACTATCTAAGGGGCCTGGACATGTCACCATGTCGGGGGGTGCACTGCACAGCACCATCCCTTACACAGTGTCCATAATGTTGCCACAGCCTAAGTAGTAGTTTATGAGTACAGGGATGTTCACCTAGGGGTGACACTGCTGGTATCATCTATCAGACTGTGCACATATGTCACACACCTCACCCACACAGCCCATTCTCTATGTTGTTCACAACACTGACACAGCTATACTGATAGGTCATGGCCATTCACAGCCTTACATACACAGATGTCTAACATTTGTCTGTGTGGTATGGGCTACAATGATGGTGGGGTACAACACATTAACCCTGTTCTACTGTATCTGGCACTGATGTGCTGTGCACATGTCACTCTTGCACCTTTTGTAGTTGTGAGTCTGTCAACAGGCCACTGATGGAACACTCCTGTGACATGCAAAGGTATTTGTAGTCAAATATCCATGCTGTCTTGTACATCTGTACTGCTAACATCTACAGTGCTTTCATGGACATGCACACCATACTCAGCAGGGTTATTGTGCGGTGACACCCTAAATGACTGTCATCACCACTTGTGTGTTGATATTATCCAACACCCTATCTGTATTTTATGGTCATGCTAGGCACTTGTCCAGAACATGTGAGCATGTCATGAGCTACTGATTACTATAGCGCCCATTCCACACCATGTCCCACAGGTACACTGGCTGTCCTACACTTCCCAGCTTGCTTAAGGTATGACAGCTGTTGTACACATGTAACACACATATCCTGTGGGACATGGTTGTATATACAGGCATGTCCAACTGTCACGTACCAGTGCTACTGCCTGTCTATATGAGGGATATGTCGTACATGTGGCAATAGAGCAATTGTCTCATGTACACATTCAATGCTCACCTCCCAACATATGGCACTACAGCTTGTGGGGGATGCATGTCTGCAGCCGTGCTGGGCCCATAGCCCTCAGGTGTACCTCATTACGGGGAACGTACCTCATTTGGGGTTCTAAAAGGTGCATGTTCCTCATGGTTCCACATTGGAAGGGTCTGTCACACATTCATTGTTGTACATAGTTTACCTGCTAGCCATGGCTAAATAGATGGGAATCACATTAATTCATTGGAATGTCTGTTTTATACGTAAGACCAGCCTATTTTAGACATCATATGCCCTTCCTAGTTGACGCTGTTAGTAAGCCAGTTGTAAGTGTTCCACGTTTCGCCCATTTGTCACACGGTATGAGGGCTAATGTTCCTCTGTTTGGGGACAGGGGGCTGACAGCTATGGCTGGGGGTAATGCTGTCGCCAACCCTGACTGCACCTGACAGTCATTTGGGGATGTGTAACATTTGCAACACACCCCACCCATCACATAGTCTCACATGATCTACATCACTGGACACACCTACGAGGACAACCTGTGCAGTACGTCTCCAAACTCACTGTAGGCACCAGAGGTAGCCCCCATCATGGCAGACAACATCACCAGCTTATAGCCCACAGACTCACGTGTGCCCACCACATACAGCCAATACTGAGTTATAACATTCACAACACACCAGTCATAGCTGACTCCGTAGGGTGTCACACTGCAGTTCCACACAACAGGCTACACAAGGCATTAGTCACTTACATCTTGCTGTCGGGTAACTGCTTCTGCAACATAACCTATGCACCCATGCCACACTTCACCAGGTACGATATGTCTGTCATTCACCATGTTAGTGTGATGGCCCTGTGATGCCACTTCACAGTCTACATGTGCAGGGACATGCAATAGCTCAACAGTCTTATAGCCCTGAGGGTGTGGGCCTAGCCCTGGGGAGCATTTTGCATTCGTCCGGACACGATACCACTGTACAATGACAGACTGTGTCACTTCAACAGTTGCCTATGCTCCTATTGTCATTCCACAGGCATGTGGTATCTGTCCGCTATGACTGTCCTGGTCAAACACAATGCTGTGGCACAGATGACTTGCACCTGTCAGCCCTGGGAGTACAGCCCACATGTAAGGCTCTTGCTGCTTCTATACTGCCTGTATTGAACAGTTTCCAATAACTGTCACCGGCAGGGCGGTAACTGGCAGGCGTGACATGGGGTCATGTGACACATTGCTTGCATCTTCCTCTGTGACGCACGCAGGCAAGGCACACCTTATAATGCACCACTCAAACATCTCTGCAGTGACTTTGACCTGCCTCTTGGCTCTGCAGAGCACACCTGCAATGACAGGTTATAGACAGACCATACCTTTCAGGCACATACCTGGACCAGCACACCCACAGCTGAGGGGTTCCCATATCCCACTATGTTTTGCACACATCCTGGCAAGTTGCTTAGCACAATGCATCAGAGGTGCTCCACGTTTCAACTAACTGTGTCTGGGACCGCTATACACATTGTAACAAGCAACAGAGTCAACATCATAGCCCACGGGTAACATACCTTCTATGTTGGTATAGTGGACAGTGGGCCTCAGCTACTACTGATGTGTGACTGACACTACCCCACACTTCACTGGGATAGCCACTCATGTACCGACACATCCATGAGTCATACCCTCCGCTCTGCTGGATCAACCCATACACAGCACCTCTAAGACCTACATTACCCTTGGCATGAACACTACCACCATTTGACTGGTGTTACACACCTGGGGTTATCCCCTCATTGGTGGATTCCGAACATATGCTAATCGACCTTGTTAGCCACATCCCGGCAACACACCCATCACAGCATACACAGTACATGTGTACTACAACACCTACTACAGACGTCTGCTGACAGTGGGTGTTAACATCATGACACCCATGCAGATGGACAATGCACATACAAATGCTGACACATACCCCAGTGCACTTAATTAGCATGTACACAACTGCATGGATCATGCTATTCCACACAGAGCCATGATGGTACACACCAGAAAACAGACGCCACTCTGGTGGTCATGTTCCACGGACATATGATGTACAACAACAGGTGTAGGCTGTTGCACAGTGGTGTACATTCCCATGTGTGGGGTGGCTCACTGGTCAGTTGTGGTGGGGCCACAGGGTCCCTCATCACATACTCCAAGACTAGCTACGTAAACATGACTGCCACACATTCTGGGGTGTACCACCAGGCATTATGGTGGTATGTCAGTATTCGATGGCAACACCCACATCTGCTGTCACATACAACAGTCACTCAGGAACATTGCAGACCCAGGTATTGTTGGCAACATGCTGGAGGATGGATTCAATGCTGACAGTACACCCTCTCACTCACTACAGGGCCGCAATCCATACATGAACATTGTGGTGTCCCTGTGGTCACACCTACACAGTACTGACCTACACTCTATATGTCCTGGGACACTGGCCCCATGTCACCTTCCAACGTCCCAGGCTGTGATGTCCACCAACCTCTGAATTACATGTCTCCCCACTAGGCCACCATATTCAGTGATAGCCTTGTTTCAGACATTGTAGCCCCTGAATGGCACACAGCAGCATTTATCACACTACACACAGGTGGCACCTCATTGCACGAGTGGGACTATAGTCCTACACACCTGACAGGACTGTTCTGCATGGCTATGGGGAATATCATCAAGGACGTCATTCTCAGAGACATTGTTGGGCTCCCATCCTTTGCTGCCACCCAGGTTGGGCTTGTTAAGGCCAGCGCATGGCCCCTACACATAGTGGACTCCTTTCATGCAGTTACCAGGGCAGTTGCTGATGGTACGGGAGTCCACACATCCTACATTACCCTCTCATTGCCTTTCAGCACCATTCCTCATTCTGGTATTGACAACATACACATCCACCTGCACATCGTGCCCTGTGTCTCAGGATGTTATGCTATGTGGTTCATGGACAGGACACACAGTGAGGCCAGCATACCATAGTACCTACTACATGTCAGGTACATTTGGCATACCATGGTCCTCAGTCATAGGGCCCCTCATGTACAGTATATGCTTCCCTGTGGAACAGGCTGGCACAGGGGACTTTCCCTGCCTAGCTTTCAAACCCCTACATACCAAGCACCATGATTGCTCCACCAGCTGATACTGACTCCAACCATACGGGTGTCGCTGTGACAGATACATAATCTGACTATCATGGCATCAAGCTGCATGACACAAGGTGCATGCCCATCACCTTTGCATTACACCATTCACCCACTGACTATCACATGGATGGTAGTCCCCTACATACATATCACATTGTACATGTTTGCAGTACACACATATGTCACACTCACTCCTGTGGTTACCGTATTGCCAATGTGGAGTGGATATCCTTCTACGTGGCCACACCTATCTGTACTGGGTGTGTAACTGGTACATAGGCACCCATTGTACCTCTGAACTCAAGACATCTACACACATTCATGGGTACACCACCCCATTTAGAGTGTACCTTACACAACAGCTACAGCTTTACATGCCACAACATTAACACGCCATGATGTTTACTGAGCTCCGACGGTTTAAATATGCAGCTGCACTACGGCCAACACATCTGTACACATTTGCATACTACATACTCAGGGTTGACCTCTGCTGATCAGACAGGGCCCATGTCCACAACATTATTGACGGATCTACTCCTCATACACAACATAAGCAGAGGCCACTGTGAGCAACATGCTCATGGATATGTGCACACACGCCACAATGAGTGGGATGTGCTTCTGGGTTACATTCCCAAACCGGACACTCACCATGCTGTGGAACATAAGTCCTATGTACATCACGCACGGACACTCAGTAGCACTGCTCATGTGATACCTCCCTAGGTGGTTGGGAGACAAATGTAGGCCTGGGATCACTGCAGTGGCTGTACTGTGCAGTGGTGCAGGTCACACCTGGCTCTGCTCTTCACAGGACACTACCCTGGAGAGGTGCCACTAGTGTGAACACTGTAGTTGTGCTTACACATGGACTTGCCAGACTGCATAGTACCCCACTATGCAGCTGTGCAGCTATTACATGTCCTTTGTGCATGGTTACTTGGTAGCCCTTCCATTTAGATTAGCTATCATGCTATTACTATGTCCCATACCTACAGGCCATATGTATCCTGTTATTGTACATACCAATAGACAATACATGTGGTATGCATGATATGCCTGTTATGCTGTGTAGAATATCTGTCATACCTACCTATAATACTATACATTACACATATTTCACATAGTATCCCATAATGCAAAGCATACTTGCTCAGCGGGACCACCTTACATATGTCATTAACGTTATATGCCCATACACATGCGTGCTGTGACAGTATATCAACATATACTATCCCCTGCTATGGCACGTCCTTGTTGGACATACCCTACCACTGACGGCGGGTTGTATGGCATTGTTCTGTTTAATGGATTCATGTAGCATCCCTTGTGGTGTCTGTGCTGTGTACCTTGTGTCCCACTGCTGGACGCACAGTTTCTATAAGCGTTAGTATGCTCAGCAAGACATCACTACATAAATACCTTTCCCCACTTTATGCATTGCAGACATGTTTAATTAATGCAAAACAGGCTATACATACCTTGTTGTCATTACGGCGTTTTGTTTCTATCTCTCTCACAGTGTTTCAACTGTTATTCGGTATGAGCATACGGTTTGAATGTCTGGCAAGTCATCCTTATATACGTCGATACCTGAAACATGTGGATTCTTCCCACCAATTGGTGTTCCTGAGTGACTAATTACTTGCATATCAGCTGTGCAGCTACTCCATTCGCCAATTACACGGCGACAGTGGGGTATAATTGGATTCTCCACTTGGGCGTTGCCTATTTGCCCTACCTTCAGGGAGATGGTCTGTATTGTGTTTTGTTATGTGTAACTGCAACTGCTATGCATGGAGACAAGTATAGTTTGGATTTATGTCCCCCGTGGATTGTGTGTGACAGGTAGAGTATTTGGTTCAACATGTGGGTGTACCTGTCATCCCGATGTCTGATAATGGAGTATTGCAATCAAAACCTGTAACATGGCTGTTTGTTCCATTATACAACGCCTGCAATTTTGCATATCACCTTTAATTGTGTCTCTCACACGGTATGTTGAGGGTTCTACAGATGTAATTGACTGACTGGATGTTTGTGCTGCTATTACAGTTTGTATTGCTTTAGTTTCTAGTGTGGGGGATGTCGGTGGTTGTACGTAACATATACGGTTTGTGGGCCTTGCATTTCTACATAATCCGTATATATGTGTGTGTGCTCCGTCCCTAATTAGAGAGCTAACAGTTAGTAGACTTATGTTATGGGATTGTACGTTGGGCCATTGTTAATTGGTTTCTATATCGTCTGCAGGTGGTCTTGCTACTTGTATACCTCCGTAATTGCAGTGATATATCAGGGGATATGTGTAAGTGACAGCTATCCCTTGTATTCCTGTCCCAGATATTTGCAGTCATTGTGGTTGTGTTAAAAGAGCCTGTTTGCCATGGGTTGCCACCTTTTCATATGGTCATTGTTGGACACTTGCGGGACACAAAGCGGTGTTTACAGGCCAACACGTAGCCACGGTCAGTACACAGGTAGCACATACTTTTATCCTTACTACATACCTATTGTTGTGTGACTTTGGCTACTTATCATATTGCAGGTAACATTTAAGTTTCTTACATACAGGCATAACTGTTAAATACGACTGTTACATTATATATGGGACATATTTATGTCCCACCATCTCGGACATTTGCTCTTTGTACTGTTTTATGTCAGGACACACCTGCCCAGGGTGGGGCTGTCCCTCCTACTGTGGTACAGGTAGTAACCATATGCCTACGGCTAGCTATACCCACACCTACCATACTGATCTGACTCTGACTTGGCACCAGCATACACATGTTGCAGACACACACACACACATTACAGTCACACAGAAACGCACACGGCACCCTCAACGCACACTTACACAGACTACGGCACTCACAGACACAGTTGAACACAGTACCTACATGGACCGCGACACTGTCCCTTCATATCATCATACTATTACTCGCAGATGTACTGTTCCGGTACTGTGTTCTATCGGTCTTTCAGCCTCGTGGTTACGCATGTCAGTATGTTACACATTCCATGGTTGGCGGTATCCTATTTATTTGTACCTCCAAGATGTTATGAATGTCGTTGAACTATCTATTATATTTGCAGATATTGCTGAACCCATCTATATCACCATATATCCCTCTATTGCCCTTTCTATCTGTATTATATATCTGCATATGTGTACATATATATATATATATATATACATATATATATATATATATATATATATATATATATATATATATATCTGGCGGGGAATGTGACAGGCACACAGCACCACCATATGCTGTAAGACTCATGTACTGTTCAGGTGTTGGCATTCCGTGTTCCACTGGCTGTTGTGTTTACAATGTTTGAGGGCTGCCTATGTAGGAGTCACACATTGGGCCACCTATACATTACAATTTACAGGTGGTCATGTTTGTGTGCCATCCATTTTACTGTGTGTGTAGGTGGAGAGGTGTCAGTCCATAGGGGCCTACATGGTCAGAGTATGTGCTATATGTTCCCTTTTTGTCAAGGCGTAGGCATATTGGGCACACCTCCATCTGCCTACTGGGGCTGGCACAGTGTGTTCATGGTCTGAATCCCTCTGTGCCAGTACTGGCCTTGGCAATTGCGGTGGGCTATGAGGGCCTTTACCATTTTGTCCCTGCTGCAGCTGCTTCCGCAGGATCATATTATGTAGCATGGCACATACTATGATGATGTGGGCACATGTGCCTGGAGAGTACTGCAAGGCTCCACCAGATGTATCCAAGCACCGGAACCGTGATTTCAGCATCCCGAACACATGCTCTATGATGATTCTGGTTTGTGCGTGTGCCTCATTATGGTGTTCTTGCATGGGTGTGTGTGCATTTCTGATGGGAGTCATCATCCACGGCTCCAGTGCATAGCCAGCATCCCCCACGAGATGGCCATGTGGGATGTCCCCCTGACAAATACCTGATACAGCTGTGAGGCATGCCAGATATGGGAGTCATGGTAGCTTCCAGGGCTGCCAGCACACACATCCATGATAATGCCCTGGGCATTGCACATGACCAGGCAGTTGATGGAGTGGAATCCTTTGCAGTTTATGTAGCGCCTACCCTGCTCACCGGGTGTTGACTTGATTTGTATGTGCGTGCAGTCTATCGCACCCAGTACCTCCGGGTATTGTGCCACACGGTGGAAGTGGCGCATATTGCTGGCCAACTCCTCCTGAGTTCTGGGGAAGTATATCTGCTCATTGGCATGTGGTAACATGGCATCCAGGAACTGGTGTAGTACCCTAGATGCTGATGCCTGTGAGATACCCATTATATCTCCAGATGGCCTTTGAAAGGTACCTGTGGCCAGTAATCGTAGGCTTACACATACCTTTGTGCCCACTGGTATGGGTTCCCCTCTGTTATTTCTGGTTCTCAGGCGTGGCCGGCACAGCTCCACTATTTGCTGTAAGATGCCCCTGTCCACCCTGTAATGCTCTACTATCTCCAGGTCATGTAGCCCCTGGTAGGTTACCCTTGGTCTGAACACTCTCATTCTCCTCCGAGGCCTGTGGTGGTTGTCGGCATCATCCTCCACAACACCGTCAGTCTCTAACACATGCTGATGAATCACAGCTATGGCAGCTCCAACATTTACATTTTAAAAGTTCCCTGTGTGTTTACACCTATGGTGCGGTGTTTGGGAATACACAGGTATGTGTTGGGTGCTTTCACACTTTATACTATTGTGCTGTGAACACCGATGATGTCATAGGGTGTGTATGTACGTTCGTAGCTACAGGTTATGTTATGTGTTTTACTGCCGGAACTACTATTGTGGTGCCTTTGGTGTTGAATTACATTTGCCTGCCGTGGATTACCTCTTGACCTTCCCTTTACATTTCTGCGCATTGCACCTACCATTTTCTGGCATGCATCCTGCAGCCTATTTTCATTTGTACTTTCCTGGACCTGGCGTATCTTGTGTTATGTGTGCTACTGCCAGTCTGCTATCAGTTTGCTTTGCTCTGCTGTGTCAGGTCTCCTATCTTTGCAATCCAATACCTCCCCTCCTTTCTTTGCATTCACATACCTCTCGTATCGTGTTTTGCAGGTTTCTGCAAGCGGACTTGTCAGCTGCCGTCGATTGGCCTTCGTGGGTTGATTGGTGTTGATTGCTCATTAGTACTCCAATTACCCTACTTCCGCATTTCCTTCTTTTCTTCCCCTGACCTTCCTGTTTCTGCTATTGTTTGCGGTGCGTGCATCTGATTACTGGGTTTCAGGCACGTTTTCATCCTCGTACACGTGCGCTTTTGGCCACCATGTGTGCTCTCAGCTAAACGATTCCTCCCCACCACTATCCTGCAGCTTTGCTTAGCAACGGACAGGCCAGATTTGCAATGCTCCAATGTGCTTAGTGCTACGGTGGCACCCCCCTCTGCTGATGTCATGTATCTCCTCTGAGCCACTCCTCGGTGTTATACCGCTGCGCCGTATGGTACAACCTTCCTCCGGCAGGACATTTGCGATTCAGTATTATCTGCCTCATTTGCATGGCATTGACTACTAATTCATAGTTACCGTGCCGACCACTATCGCAAGCTCTTAGCAACCCTTGCACCTTGGTTGTGGTGTTCCATGCCTACCATTGTGTGTTATGCTGTAAACCTGATTTCTATTATGTCGCGATTTTATGACATTTTTATATTATTTCTTTATGTTACAGCTTCTTCACACATGCCCTGTGGTTCTGCTGTGCGTTACTGTGGACATGACATTAAATATTGTTATTTACGTGTTGTGCATCTTTTCTTATGCCATTGGCTGTGTATTACGCCACTGGCATATGTTGACGTTATGATACCTGGGTCTGGCCCTCTTCCATAGCTCCGATGTTCTGTTTGAGAAAATATAAACCATGTTTTTTGGTTTACATTTCCGTGGGCTTATGCTACGCCTGCACCACTTCATGAATCGCTATATGCATTCATTTGCATGGTGCAACACTGCACATGGGGTGATTTGCATACCTATGCCAGGGGCTGCGCAGATCTGGCGTACGCCGGTAGTGCACATGGAATTGGATCGTACCTGAATCGCTCGTCGGCCATATTTGGCATTATAACGCCTACACTATGCGTGCGCCTGGCGCAAGCTTCATGAATCCCGGGGATCATCTTTTCAGGTAACTATTTAGATTTAGGAACATTTATCTTCCAGAAATAATGTATACAGGTTTACCTTCAAAATGTTGACCATCACATCATTGAAACCACTTCCGCAAACTCCGAACTGTGACTTCTCAAAACCTCAAACACCAATATTCCAAACCACAAAATATCACCCCCTTTTGACCCATGTTAGCACTTGTTTTTATGCGTGGATTAGTTGGAAATGTCAAAGTTAATTTTTTTCAGCTTTCTGAAATTTCAGCAGTATGGATTTCACAGAACAGTTTCAATGATGTACATATTCGACTATGTGCTTTCAACATTTTTAAGGTAAACCTATATAAACATATTAATAGGAAAACAACTTTATGGACCTCATCTGAATGCTATAGCTAACTTGAACAAGCTGTGCATTCCTGTCCTGTTTTGCATCTACACCAGTGAAATATGAACTCCATTAGGATCTAACATTGTACCTTTCCATAACACTGCATATGTGATTCCTTTACTCAGCAATGTCACAAAGAAATTTATTCATAAGTCATTTTTGAATTGTTTGCACAAATGCTGCATTTGATCCCCATCTTTTTATTCACTTCATTCTTTGATGGCCCTGAGTTTTAGCTATTCTGTAATTATGCTGTGTGTTTTAATTGTAACCCAGTTCCTCTTTTCTCTTTATTTCAATATATGCCAAGCAGTCTGAATCTTGTATTCCGCTTCAGTATCTCACTTATAACAAAACATACTGTAAGCATACAGGGAAAAACATTATAAAGCAAAAACAAGACAGTTCTTTGACCTTCAAAATGTGTGCATGTTAATTCCCAGTTGCCGTGTTGCTTTTCTTAAATTATGATGGGAAATAAATCTTTTCAAAGGTCAATAACAATACACTTTGCAAGTACAATAACTTCTAAAATGTGACATTTTCAGAAAATATTTATCATCAGAGTTATCACAGCTGCCATTGTTAGTTTCCTTATAGTAAGCAGAAAAATACAGATATACAGATTTTTTTTTGTTTTGGGGGCATAAATTGTCATTTTTTGAGTACTCTGTCAAAATTCAGAAATTTGTCAATCTATCATCTAAGCCTGAAAGCAAAGTTATTTTTCCCTGTTGGAAGGCTGAGCATGAGGCAGGTACTGACAATATCATGTTGTCTTTCTACCCCTTAACTAAATACTTGACACACGTTTTGCACGTCAGGCCTAGCAATTAACTAAACCATCTGTTGGCCTAAATTTACAGCCCCAGTAGCTATAACTACACTGATCATTAGTTCTACAGGTTCTGTAGAATTTTTTTTTTTGCAGTATTAATAATAGCATGGCAGACATTCAGCTATATATACAGATACTTTTTGCACTAATTTATTTATGTTATTCATCTGAAGTCATCCTCATTTGTGTTTTCGCACCCACCTTTGCTCTTCACTTATCTCCAGTATTCATGATAATTTCATGCTTGCATTTAAAATATACTTACTTCCAGTTTGCTATAATTCAGTATAAATCTATTTATTTAAAATAGAAATGTGTTTGCATGTTTACCAAAAAGGAAAACTTAAATCATATTAATACTTATGATATTTTGGAAAATGAAATTCAGTCCTCATGCCATATGGTGAGCAAAACAAGATCAATGAACATTCAGTCAGTCCTTGATTTTATATCTAGAGATAGAGAGATAGAATGCTATAGATAAAATGACCATAGATTAAGAATGATCAAGAATGCAGTATTTTTGGTACTGGCCTTTCTCCCTTACAAACTAATAGTGATTGCATGTGAAAGAAGATTATAAACTGAGTTAGGAACATACATCCCTGCATGCCTTATGCCAAATGAGGTTTGGGAATAGACCAGTTTGTTCAGGGACATCTTTGGTAAGGGTTAGAGAGAGTTAAATGGGGGTGAGAGGAAGGAGTTTGTTGGGGAAAGGGGTTAATATTAAGTAATAGAGATAGGTTTGATTAAATTTTGTGAAGAGTTAATTTGTTAAGGGGAATTTAGAGGAAGTGAGGTAGATATAGGGTAGGACTTAGGTGTTTTATAGGAGTGTACCTGGGAAGAGGAATCATATTTTGACGTGATCTTGCTAAAGGCAAGCGTTATATCCAAGATGACCAGTAGGTATCCCGGAGAACAAGTAGGCCTCAGGTTAATAGGGACTGGATGGTGGTAGTAAGTGGGTGGTTTATACATGTGTGTGTGCATACACACACACACACACACACACACACACACACACACACACACACACACACAGACATGCACGCGCACATACACACACACACACACACACACACACACACACACACACACACACACACAGACACACACAGACACACACACACACACACACACACACACACACACACACACACACACACACACACGCACACACATATATATATATATATATATATATATATATATATATATATATATATATATATATATAAATTTTCCCCAGGGTTCCAGTTATGTGCTCAAATAGTTTTTGTTTGTTGTGGGTACTCTGTGGGATAGGAGGGGTGTATCAGTTGTTTGTTATGGTTTGGTCCTGGGAAGGCAGTTACTTGCTTAGGTTTTGCCCTCAGCTTTGTTTGACTTGGAGGTTTTCTTCTTTTGTGAGTTTCCCTTTTTGTTTTATAGTGGTTTAAGTCGGTTTTGTTGCTTGCATCATGGGGGGGGGGTGGTTCTTTTGTAGCATTCATGGGTGTTTGTACCCTTTTGATTTTGATTGGATTTAGTGGACGTCCTGTGTGTGTTTTTTAGGGACCTTGTGGGTATATTGGTTGTTGTGTAACAGTGGAATGCTGTGTTGCTGTTGTGGAGTATTCCCTGACTGAAGGAAAATGTTGAGAGTCGCGGGACATCAGAAAGTAACAGTCGGGTAGGAGTCCATTGTACACATGGACTAGAACCTTAATGGTGATGGGGGGAGGGGGTTGACAGGCTTTTGCATTCGGGTTGCTGTTCCCAGTCTAAAAGGCTACCCTTGACTTCTCCGGATGCTGAGTTTCTACATCAGTGGTGAAAAAAGAAAAAAATGAATGCAGTGAAGAGTGGAGCAGGACTTCCTGGGTTATAACTGCCATGGATCTCAACTGCATACCTCTCTGTGTCAGGATTTTCACACAATGTCCAGATCTGTGGCCCATATCTTGGTATGTCCCTCATAAAATTTGTGGTTTTCTGGCAAATCAAAGGGATGATCTGAGGACTTGAAGTTACTAAATAATGACATGCATTTGAGTTTCAGACTTTAAATTCTTCAGAAATATATGGTAAAACAAACCCTATTACATTAGCAACTTGTTACGTTTATAAGAGCACTATTTAAATATGTCCCTATTTCGGGCCTTTGTCCCCCATTTTATTAGGCTTTGTTCACATTTCCTGCCCTAAGAGATTGAGAGGTTTGCTCAACTGTGTGGAGTTTGTGTCCAGAATTTGCCTCATAGGATTGACTGGTGTCATGGCAGTATATTGTTATGACTGATTCCTGACACAACATTGGTGAAGGCACTCAGAGATTACATGTATAGATCTGCAATTGTGGGACTCCACACATATCTATTGACCTCACAAGATCCAAATGTGGTGAAAATTTTGAAACATGAAAAGAATAAATCTAAGATGACATCTCTGCTTAATTTAGCATAAGCATATCGACGTCAAGCAGGGATGGAAATCAAGCTAGAAGTGCATAAAAACCAGGCAGCAACTGAATGTGCTAAAAAAGAAAAGAAAAAATATAAGGTGAAGGATCAGGTGAGAAGGCAAGAAATGTGGAAAAAACATAAATATAGTTGCAAGTATAAAAACTTCTAGAAGAGCCTCATGTTGATCAAGAACAAACGCAGGAATGGTTAAGGAGAGGTGAATTTACATCAAGAAATGAAAGGTTAATATTGGCAGCCCAAGATAGTGGGATGTTAGTTTTATTAAGTTTAGGTTTCAATGGGATGGTGTTAGCCTGTGTCAGAGTCAGTAAGTTGGAGAGTTATGAATATGGTGTGCATTCATACTTTAGAAATGCATACCACATGACTTAAGATGTTTGCTAGACATGACTGTTATATTTCCCACTGACAGCTTGTGAAGGTTGCAGTGCATTTGTATTTAGCAGCATATCTCTCAGCTGTACAGATTTTTGCAGAATGTCCAGATTTTTGCCTCATATTTTTGGTCTGTTTTTCATAAAATTGTGATTTTTCTGGCAAATCACTTGCAAGTTGTTAAAGATTAAAGTCAGTGAATAATGACAGACATTTTACTTTCAGACTTCATACTCTTCAGAAAATTCATGCTAATACAAAACCTACTATGCTATCAAATTTATAAGTTTGTAAGAGCAAAATTTAAGTGTACCTATTTTTGTGCCTTTATACCACCATTATTTAAGGCTTTGTCTGGATTTTCTGCTCTAAGAGGTTGGGAGGTATGTTTAGCAGTGTCCAAAATTCTTTGCAGTTAGTATTATTTGATACATACATTTTTCTTAACATAAAGATATTATTGACTTACTATAGCTTCTCAGGTTAGTGTTATTGCAAACTAATTTCAGGGATTAGGCTATTGGATTCTTAAGGTAGACAGCGAGTAAGATGGATAGGAAATACACTGCAAACAGCTTGGAATTTGATGTAGGAGTAAAGGGAGGGATAGAGATGCAGCCTACTCACACATGGAATAAATTCTATCTACCATAAAATGTCTTTCATTTTTCTAGTAAATATGTGTCCACTGTGATCTCCTATAAGTTTTTAGGTATTTATTAAGATATTCATCTGTGGGGATCTTTAAAACCCTGCATTTACATTATTGTGGTAGCTTTTAGCCAGGGGCGGCTTGTGCTATAGGACTGCAGGACTGCAGCCCCCCATCTGTAAAATGAATAAAATAAATCCCCCCCCCCACTGTAGGACATAAAAAATAAAATTAAAAAAATTTCACAAGTAGTCCTGGACTCCACACGGGCGGCCACGGTGGTGCAGCAGTTAGCATTGCTGCCTCACAGCAAGAGGTTCTCTGGTTCGATTTTCAGCCTGAGTGCCTTCTGTGTGGAGACTGCATGTCCTCCCTGTGGTCACGTGGGTTTCCTCTGGGTGCTCTGGTTTCCTCCCACATCCCAAAGACATGCAGTAGGTGGATGGGACACTCTAAATTGGCCCTAGGTGTGAGTGTGTGCGTGTGTGTGCCTTCTGTGGAAGGTTGGGCACCGGGCTTGCAGCTCGACACTGTAAAACTCTGCTGCCAATTATTCCCATTGTAGTAGCTCCGGATGTGTCCAAGCAAGGCAAGGAGCAGTTATGCAGTGTAAGTGTGCAGAGTATTCCAACATCCAAGGTAGGCTACAAGTACGACCGTGGCTTTTCATCTGTCCTTGATTTTGCAGAATGTTTAGGTTTTCTCTCAAATTTTTATACTGTTGATTTATGCTTCTTATTATTCAGAAAATGCATGCTGTTGCAGTGCCCTGTTGCTCTGTATTAAAGTAGCAATGCTTTAATGACCATCAGGTAAGCTTGTCAGAGATTGTAAGATGCAAGTAAGCTTTAATAAGCATACTGTTAAAGAATTACCAACATTGAAAGCCTTTTCATTGTTGCCATGCAGAGAATATTTACATAACTAGATAACGTATAAGCCTTACGTATTGAAAAGCATATGACAGTATTTGTAATAAAGGACAGGATTACAGTATTTTCAGAAGCTCATTACATTTGTTGGAGACTTGCAGGTATCTTTACAGGCTTTACCCATAAACTAAACAGAATGCCAATGTATCATGTGTGGTCCATAACTTGTGCAGTATACCTTTAAGCAATTTATCTTGAGCTTGTTTCTTGTTCGCTGTTCATTTTTTACTTTGATCATGTGCTCCCCATGAAACAAGTAGATAGTTGTTGTCAGGCAGCAGGTCTTTTTTGGATAAGAAACATTTTTACAAGTGGGGGTATCACAGAGATTGCTACGTTCAGCATGTTACTTGGTAATTTTATAAAGCTGAATATAAATTATAATTAGAACTGCAGTGCAAGGAAAAGTGGTTTGAGCTGAGTGCTGCTTGATTTTTTTTTTTATTCTTGATTTTGACTGGCATTCCAGTAATGTATTTAAAAAGCAATTTATTGTTTCATGCCTCACAACCTTTGTGTTTCCATCTAGATATTAAGTAAGTTATCGTGCAGCCAATGCATTGAAATATTTTTTTCTTCTACACTTCATTTTGTCTTGATTGGACTCTTGTAATGACGGTTTGGCACCCAGTGCAGCGTATTTAATTAAAGTTCCAGTTGTTGTGGTTTTTGAGCATAGCTCCACCCCTTTCTAGTTGGTCACAACCCCTCCCATTGGCCCCACCCATTCAGCTGTCTCCTGCAGCCCCCCCCTTTAATTTGAAGTCAGCAGCCGCCACTGCTTTTAGCCCTAACATTTTGCATATGAATAACCCAGAGATGGGCTGAACAAAGATACCATGGGACATTTACATGTAACCTCTATCCATGAGGGGCAGAAGTGTTAAACTGGCGGTGAATGTCTAGTTATCCATCCAGTCTCTCAAATTACATTTGAATAGAATAAGAGATATACTTTGCTTTATGTGATGTCAAAATCAGTTCTATGTGTGGTATTCTCTTTGGTTCATAAATGTTCCTCCATCAAGTTCCATTTATTTTGCAAAAACAGTTTGAGATTCATCAGGTGAATGCTTATGATATTATTGGACTTGCAGGTGTATAATAGGTTTGGCAGTATGGTGCCTGTTAAAGCTTTGTACATGAGGCAGAGTTTGCCTTTCAGTAGTATGCATGATATTGAGAAGAGGGACAAAGCTTTCAGATGGTCAGCACAGTTTTTACAACTGAGGCTGTTGATTTTTTTTTAGTGAGAAAGCTTTGTGGTCATTCCAGTTGTGAGAAGTGTTAAGACAAATGCACACTGAAAGAGGCCTAATGAGTGACAAGTACATTGAAATTATTCAATCTGCAGACCTGTTTGCAATCCCTTTAAATATAACCTGTGCAATGATGAAAGACTTTCTTACAATATTGGATACATTATTTTTTTTGTCACTGTCATAATCATAAGGCAAGTCATGCTTGCTGAATGACATGATTATATACCTCTTGGCATTTAGTTTTAGTCTATGGTTTTGACACCATTTACTTGTTTGGGACCAGCCCTCTTGCTGGATATTGGTGTCCTCTGGAGAGTTTATGATGGCATTAAGTTTGCAGTCATCTGCAGACTTGGTCAGCCAAAAGCCATTATCATTAACTTAGACATCTGAAAACTAAATACCAAAGAAGAGTGGCCTAAGGACTGAACTATGGCATACACAACTAGTGGCAAGCCATTTAGAGGAGATGGAGTGACCCAAAATAACTTCATGAGTTATATTTGTGATCCAATTTGCTATCCAATGAGTTATACAAGGATTTACTATTCGCTGGGAGAGTTTGTCTATGATAACCGAGTGTTAAACTGGTGCCAAATATTGTTGTGATGTCCAGATATGCACTGTGCAGTCTTTTGTTCTCATCCTTTGCTTCAGTAACTTTTTTGAAAAGTTGACCAGGTTAAGCAGACAGGAGTTGCTCTTGACAAATCCTAACTGGGGTGGGTTGAGAGTGTGTAGGTTACCTATATCCTTATTTATTAATTCCACAATAATCCTTTTTATAGTCTTACAGATGAGACTATTCATGCATATGGGTCTAATTACATGGGTTTGTTGAAGTCCCACCTTTTTTCTAGGGAATTACTGTTGTATATTCCATCCATCTGGTATGTTTTCCAACCAGTATTGAATAGCTTCTGTAGGACATCAGAAAAGTCACATGTCAGCCTGCCCAGTAGGCAGCCTCATATGTTACCTTCCTTCATACAGTGCAATGTTCCTTGTCTTAGATAGAACTTTTAGAACTTGTTCTTGGAGGATTGAAGGGATGTAGGTGCGGATATGTGATCTGAGAATTTTAGAAGGAAGAGTAGACATGGAATTTGACCTAACTTTGTCAACTTAGTAATTGGCTATTTCCTCTAGTTCTGAGTATATGATATTATTTACTATTAGCTCTGCACAATACTGGACATGGTTTCTGAGATTTCTAACATAAATTAAGAAGGCTTCATGGTTATTCATCATCTGGGTGGATATTCTGATCTGCTTTGGTTGACTAGATAAGTGTCTGAAGTTCCTTATTTATTTTCATGAGTGTTTTTGGAATTTGGAGGATTAGATTTATTTTTGCATGTAATTAGTTTGTTTCTTTTATTAAACAGCCTGTTTTCATTTAGGATCCAACACAGGGGGTTACTTCTGTGGGGGACAGATGCATCTATATAGCTACTCAAATGTGCATATAATTTGACAGTAAAGGATTCTGCATTGGGATAAGCAAGATGGAGGGGGGCTTTTGAGTTTAGCCAGGACATCACTAAGTTTTAGTAGATTAGCCTTCACAAAATCTCTGAATACTGAGGTGCTGGAAGATGCTTCAGACTTTAGTCCTATGGTGAATGTGATGAATTCTGATCTGGTGTGCCCAGGGAGGAAGTTACAAGGGGTAGGGAACAGAGCACTACCATATTGGCAAGGATCAAGTGCAGGAATTTATCAGTCCTGATTTGTGTGTGGACTAACCTGTCCACTGGGTTTGTATTGATGAAATCAAGACATCTCTGGGTATGCATGTTTGAGGAAGTATAGATATCCCAGTTTATGGAGGGTAGTTGAAGTCTCCTAAGTGAATAGTGCATGGCTTAATACATAGGGATTCAATTGTGATTCCATACTAGTTAGGTAGGAGGTATGAACTCAGGGGGTTCTGTAGTTAGCTATGATGTGATAAGGGTTTTGTTAATACTAAGTCGAATGTGAATGAGTTCCAGGACATTATATCTAGTTATGGTGAGATAAGAGGTTTTTTCATAGTGCATTGGACATGAGGATTTCCTAGACATTATCTTGTCTAACAAATCTAGAGATATTTTTTTTTTTTTTATGAATGTGGATGTGCTTTTGCCTTTAGTGTCTTCATCTAATGTGGTAAAGCTGAACAATTGATAGGCATTGAAACCCAGCTCTGATGGTATATTTACCATGGTTTATACTTAGGTTTTTGTGATGAGGTATAAACTGATGTTTTCCAGGGTAAGGAGTGCTGCTAACAAGTGCAGTCTCTTATTAAGGTTCTAAAGTTTAATAACACTACAGTAATGTTATGCAGATTTTGTTCAGTTATGTTGGAATCTTTAGAAGGCTATCTAATTCTAAGGACAACCACAAAGCATTCTATAGCTATGTCAAGAATCTCGATGACAAACACCCAGATCTGCTCTGAGTTACAGCACAACAGCATGAAAATTACAGAACCAACTGATATTGCCAACATCCTGGCAGATAGGTTCAGTGCTAACTTTACCCTCCCCACCTCTTAAAGGGCCCATATCTATACAGTAAGAATGCAGAGTCCCTGTAATCACAACTACGCAGGTAAAAGCTGCATTCTCTAAAGCCAAAAACACTGCATCCATGGGACTGGACAACATACCAGGCTGCGTTTTACACGGACTTCAGAATGAACTGGCTCCCCACCTAAGCAACGTGTTCAATAATAGCCTCACATCAGGCTTTGTACCCACTGAATGGTGCACAGCAACAGTTATCCCACTTCACAAAGGAGGAGCCACCACTGATCCCAGGAGCTATCGCCCTATTAGCCTGATGAGCTTGGTCAGCAAGGCTATGGAATGTATCATTATGGAACTCATAAACAAAGACATCGGTAACCTCCAAACTCTGGATCCCACCCAGTTCGGGTTTGTGAAAGGCAGATCATGCCTCCTGAACCTGATCAACTTCTTTGAGGCAGTCACCAAAGCTGTAGATGAGGGTAAGGTGGTTCACACAGCCTATCTTGACCTCGCCAAGGCTTTCAACACCATCCCCCATTCTGGAATTATAGCTAAACTCACTAAACTAGGTATAAATCCCTACATCACAAGATGGGCTGCCAACTGGCTCACTGACAGAAACCACACTGTAAAAGTTGCAGACTCCAAATCTGACCTCAAACCAGTGACAAGTGGAGTACCAGGGTTCAGTCCTGGGACCTCCCCTGTTTGGTATCTACTTCTCTGAAGTACAGGTTAACACAGAAGGCCTCTGGCTAATGAAGTTCGCAGATGATTGCAAACTAGGAGCCATAGTCAAGTCCCCAAATGATGTGGACATCCTACAGAAGGGCCTTGCTGAGACAGATGCCTGGTGTCAGAGCCATGGACTCATGCTCAATGCCAAAAAGTGCAGTGTCATCCCCTTTGGTAAAAACTCTACCCATGAACTCCCACATAGGCAGCAATCTACTTAACACCGAATGTGTGATAAGAGACCTTGGGACCCAGGTGGACAGTTGTCTCTCCTTTGATAGTCACATCTCCACAGTAGTCAGGAATTTCTTCTACATGGCACACCTCATCATAAAAGGGTTCTCATCCAGGAAAAAAGAGGTCATTGTTCCCCTCTACTCGACAATAATTAGACCCATTATAGAGTACAATGCCCCTTTTGGAATGTACCTCACAAGACATCTGCAGCAGCTGGAAAGGCCACAGAAGTACTTCACAAATAGGATTACTGGCCTCAAACAAATGCCCTATACTGACCATCTCAAAAAACTCCAGCTTTACTCCATAGCCTATCGCCTACTCCAAGATGATCTCTGCCTAACATATAAGGCTCTGACAAACCCAGAGTTGTTGGACATGCTACACCTAAAGAAATCCCAATCTTTCTAAGCTACACCCTCTAGGGACCTAAACCTTGTCACCACAATAAACAGGACATGCTGGGGGGATAGACTCCTGTCCCAGAGACTTCCCATACTCTAGAACAGGCTACTCATCTATGTCAAGCAAAGTTCTTCATTAGCACTCTTCAAAAAAATCTTGATGAGTGGATGGGAAATAGGAAATACACCTTGGGGATCACTTCTGTTTCTCTGCTCGACATGGGCACAGGAAAATAACTTTCTTGGGTGGCATAAGCCAGGGAACCTTGTTGACTAGGCTTACGTAGGCGCTTGGGCCGATAGCCTAGTACCTACCTATGAACCTAATATTGCTAAAAAAGGCACTGTGTATGTGGAAAAGGATTTAAGCAAAATACATAAAAGCTTTTTGGGAGAGGTGACCAGGTAGGCCATCCCTGCAAGCAGTTTAAAATCTGTAATATCTCTTCCTAGGCTGATATATATATATATATATATATATATATATATATATATATATATATATATATATATATATATATATATATATATAACCCCGCCAGAATGGCACCAGGAACTAAGCCAGTTGTTGAAATCAATAATCTTTTGTTTGCATTGCAAATGGCCCCAGGAACTAAGCCAATTGTTGAAATCAATAATCTTTTGTTTGCATTGCGGCAGCATTCTCAGTGATGGTAAAATGCTGAAATGGCTAGAATCATGCTAGCTCCATCATGTCTATCCTCATATTGTCTAAGGCAGTACATCTTAAGTCATTTACACCCACATATAATATGACTCTGTCATATGTGTACTTGTAGTTCAAAGACTTGGGTGCTTGCATAATGTGGTGAATCCTTCGGCCTGATATGTAACTGACCCATGACTTTCTGTCTGCACAGCCTGATGACTGGTGCATTGGTGTCACCTATGACTAAGAGTTTGGAATGTGTGGAGATTTGCCTTTTGGGGTTTTGAACTAAGTCAATATAACTCTTAAGATTAATATTTCACAGCGAGTACTGCCTCTGCTGTGGGTTTGACAGGCTGCTGAGTGTACTTATTTTTTATGTCATCTGCCTTTCTAATTTCTCCATGTCTTTTGGGTTTCTAATGTACATGATGGGAATGGACCCCATTCCTAAGTCAAAGTATGATTAACTTTTATGAAATTAGTATTGTTTCAATCTTTGATGTCAGCCAGTAGTGCTCTTCGCAGCACCCGCAATGTGCCCAGTAATGACTCCTTCTGCAGTTTGTACAGAGTTAGATGGATAGGTAACATATCCAAATATGATTGTAAATTCTTTTTTATAAGACCCATTGCTCCTACTACTATTGGAACAGTCTGGGTATCTTTCTTCAACATTGCTCTCATTTCTGCCTGCAGATCCTGGTATTTTATGACTTTGTGTCTCTCTACACGCCATACACTATAGTTACTGGGTGTGGGAATTTCAATGATCAATGCTACTTTGTATTCTTTTCTTGGACCACTATATCCAGTTTTCTAGCATCTATCTTTTGAACTGTTCGTAATGGATGATCCCATGTGATGTAAACTTCATCATTTTCTATGATGCTTTGTTGCTCATGTTTCCAGAGTTTTTCAACCATTTCAGTACCATAATGTTTGCACAATCACCAGTACAACAGTCTTGTCACATTATTATGCCTTTCAGTATACAGTCCTTCTGCCATTAGTGTGCTGCAACCAGCAACAAAGTGTGTGTTTGTTTCCAATTTGGTTTTACAAAACCTACATTTGTCTGTTTCTCCCACATGTTCAATGGACTTTGTAAACCAGTGTGTACATAGCCCACTATCTTGGGCTGCCAGTATTAACCTTTCATCTCTTTTTTTGAATTTGCCTCTCCTTAACCAGTCCTGCATTTGTTCCTGATCAACATGAGGGTCTTACAGAAGTTTTCTATACTTGCAAATATATTTATGTTTTTTCCACATTTCTTGCCTTCTCATCTGGTCCTTCACCTTATATTCTTTATTTTGTTTTTTTGGCACATTCAGTTGCTGCCTGATTTTTATATACTTCTGGTATGATTTCCATTCCTGCTTGACGTTGATATGCTTCTGCTAAATTAAGCAGAGATGTTATCTTAGATTTATTCTCCTTATGTTTCAAAACATTCACTACATTTGGATCTTGTGAGGTCAGTAGATATGTGTGGAGTCCCATGACTGCAGATCTATACATGCAATCAGTTTCAAGGAGGCCCATCCCTCCTTCAGAACGGGGAATATATAATCTTGGTATACAGTGAATTTTATAAATCATTTGGTGAGAATGAAGCATCCTTCTTGTTTTAATATCTAATCTATCCAACACTTTTTGCGGCCAGTCAATCACTCCAAAACTGTACATTAGGACAGGAAGAGCAAATTCATGTATAGCTTGGATCTTGTTCCTAGATGTCAATGCTGTTCTCAGTATTAATTTGTCTTCTAAAGTATTTCTTACTAAGTTTTATTTGCATTTGTTCATGTTTTATTGCTGATCCTTCATCAATTCACAAATATTTATACACTCCCTCTTGCTCAATTTCTTTTATATCACATTCTTGTCCCAAAATGATGTTTTCCTGCTGCAGTTTTCCTTTTGTAAGGTTGCTTTTGCGCATTTAGTGGTGCTGCGGTAGCGTTGTCACCTCACAGCAAGACGTTGTCGTGTTCGATTCTCAGCTAGAGCGTCATCTGTGTGGAGGCATGCATGAATGGGTGTGCCTTTGTTGAAGGTTGTGCATCAGGGCTGGTAACTCGGCATGTAAAAATTCACTACCAAACATTAACGGACCAGAGTTCCGCTGTGGCAACCCTTAACTGGGATAAGCCGAAAGACACAACAACATGAAGATCAAATGACATTCTAATATCATCTGAAAAAGTTTTGACAACCTGCAGCTGTGCTTTCAGTTCCTCATCTGATGAGCTATACAGTTTTAAATCATCGCCAAAGAGAAGATGAGAAGTCATTATATTTTGTTGTTTTCTAGATGCCAATTTATAGCCATGACCTAAGCTGTGGGAGAAACAGACAAATGTAGGTTTTGTAAAACCAAATTGGAAACAAACACACACTTTGTTGCTGGTTGCAGCACACTAATGGCAGAAGGACTGTATACTGAAAGGCATAATGTGACACAAGACTGTTGTACTGGTGATTGTGCAAAAACATATGTACTGAATGGTGGAAAAAAAACTGGAAACATGAGCAACAAAGCATCATAGAAAAAATGAAGTTTACATCATCATGGGATCATCCTATCAAGAAAAGTAAACAGCTTAATGGATTAATGGCAAGGCAAAATAGCAACGGTGACAGGGAGTCACCCTGGAAAATCCTCCTTTGAATTTTTATCCCTGGGATAATAATCTTCCCTTTATCATGGCTTAACTGCAACGTGGTCAGCCATTGTCTCATGGTTACTGTCATGTAGTCAATCAGTATGGGGGAGGATCTTATACATATTTAATCACTTTTATCCATGAATGTGGGATATTATCAAATGCTTTTTTGCAGTCAGTCCATGCCATACTTGGATTCTTCCCCTTTTTACAATTCTCCACTATAAATTTATTTAACAACAAATGATCCTTTGTTCCATATGACTTTCTTTTATTGCTCTTTTTTTCTACTGCATAATTGAGTTTTATTCTAAATGGCTATAAACTCTGTTGGCATCCATTCCCTTGTATAGTTTATATGTCGTTGGAAGGCAAGTTATTGGTCTATAATTTTTAGGGTAGCTTGCAGGTTCATTCTTAAGTAAGAGCATTGTTTTACCTGTTGTTAGCCAGTGTGGTGCCTGTTTGGAGTGTACATATAAATAGTTCTTACTCATGGCTAAATCCTCGTGCAATGATGTTAAATACTTTTAATCAAAAGTTAGGTACTGCATCTAGGCCAGAGGTTTTCTAGTTAGAGGCTTTTCTTAACTTTGTTTCAATCTCTCTGATTGTTACTTCATCCCATTTCATATCCTGTACCTTTAACCCTCTTAGTCTTTCTCTTACTTTTTCTATCCATTTAGCATCTTTGTTATGTTCCACAGGATCGTCATAGATACTTCTCCAAAATGTATCTACTTCCTCTTTTTTGGCGGTCTTTCAATTACTTTTACCTTATTTCCTAATTCTCTATAAAACTTTTTAGGGTCATCAATGAATTACTTATTTTGTACTTTTCCCTTATATTTATCTGTGTATCTTCTATGTTTTTCCACCTGTGCTGAAATTTTTAGTTTATTTTTTGTGATATTGCATGATAGATTCTGGTCTGTTCTAATACTGTGCATTGCTTTAATCATATCTATCTTTCTTAGTATTTTTGTTGATCCATTCCCTCTTCTATAATTGTCTAACAGTGACACTACTTGTCTTCATTAATTTATAGTTTTCTCTATTCGATACTTCCATGATGGTATTTGATTCCTTCCTTTCCCTGACTACCCTGTGATCATGTGGTAGAACATTATCAGTTATTAATTTAGCAGCACAGTAGTATATCCTGTTCACTTCTGTTATATCACATGGATCTCTACGGAGAGTCCTAATTATTGCATTCATTTGTTTTATAAGACTTTTTACTTTTTGGGTTTTATTGACCTTCTGCAGTCTATTTCTCTCATTGATCTTAATATATCTATCCATGTCCATTAAATCAAGCAACTCTTCTCTTAACTCATTTACTTCCAAATTGAGGTCACATCTCTTGTTTTCCATTTCCTGCAGGCATTCTATAGAAAGTTCTATAGCATCTTCCTGTGGCATCCATTCCTCTGTCATATGGGAACTCACTGGCCTATCACTCCTTAACATTGACTGCATCAGTTTCCACATTTTTATGTTCCTTCATTTGAATGTTTATACTGTTTACCTGTGGAAGGCTCCAAAATATCTTGATATGGCACCTGACCAATTGCTTCCTGTTTGACTGGTTTCCCCTTAATTTAGATATCCATTGCTCTATCCTGTTGTGGTGGTTTCTGCATTCAGTTTTCTACACTAAATCATTCTCTTTGCAGATGCATATAACCTCAATTTTTATTTCTTTGATTTCTCCAGTATTAATCTCTTTTTCTACTTTTCCTCTTAGTCTCCTTATTTTTTGTAAAGTTTTCCATATTTGGATTATTTTGCCTGTATTTCTCTTCAGATATCTCTAGTGCTGCTTTTTTGTATTGCTTAGTTTTGCTTTCTCCTTTACATAAATATTACACCATATTAAATCTCTTTTCCTTTCCCCTGTCCATATTTCTTCTTCAGATGTCTCCTGATCTTCTTGCTTTTCCTTATTCTGGGGACTCACTCCATCATGCTGCGATGTAACCTGTGTTAGACCTTATACATTAAATTATTCACTTTGCAGGCACTCCATAGCTTCAACTTCTATTTTTTTAACTTCTGCTTTACTAATCTTCTTTTCCACTTTACATCTTTGTGATACTATTTTTTTATTGTGAACGTTTCCATATCTGGGTGATTTTGCCTGTATTTCTCTTTTGAATATCTTTGAGACTCCCTTCTCTATATAGTTGACTTGGCTTTCGCCTTTGCATAAATATTGCAATATACCAAATCTCTCTTTCTTTCCCATGTCCATATTTCTTTTTTATATTTTTCAAATATCTCTAGGTTTTGTTGTTTATATTTTTGCACTTCCTCAGATGCTTCCTTTTCCAAACATATCTAATGAATGCAAATTTTTATTTGAAGCTTCTGACAGTTTTTCTTGAGTAAGTATTTTTCTTTACTCTGATTTCTCTCTTAACAGTTTTGTATATCTTGTGTCTGGAAATTCCGGGCTTTTTTCCCCCCACTCTATCGTTTTTATGGCTCTTCTTTGGCCATTCAATTTTTGTAATTTTTGTGGACTACTACTTCCTTCTACAATGGGGAGGGGGGGGGGCATCTTCTCCCTGGGCCTGGCCTGGCCCCATTGTACAATGCGTCCTTATTTTAAGGACTCTACACTGTCATTTTTTTCCAGTCCTGGTAGCAGTGCGCCAATAGGATTGGGAACTTTTTTTATGCTGGGTCTTGTGCATCCATCTATCTTTTTTTTGTTTTTGACTTACTTCTGTCCATGATATATGATATATAAATACAGTATATATATATCAGTGTCACCTTGCTGAGATTTTGTGAAAAACAGGGTCCACCTCATGAAGGTACTCACCAAAAGACTTGAGGATGAATTCAGTTTCAGCACTACTACTCCCCTTTGCTTGCTGACTTTTCATCTCTCCATTAGGACTCCAACATCTCTCCATTAGGTTACATTTAGGAGGCCTTTAAGGTTTATTTGGGTCATTTTTAAGATTCTCACTAAAATAATCCATGCTCATTAGGGCTTATTTGATTTCTTTTCTGAGACATAAATGATTTATTTGCCTTTTCAATATACTGCCCATCTAGAATCTTTGTTGAGATATGGATGACCTTGATGACCTAGTATATTCTTAGAAAGCAAAGAAGCAAAAACTAATGGTCTGTGGCTGACAAAGTTTGCTGATGACTGCAAACTGGGAGTGGTCATAGAATCCCCAAACAATGTCAAGATCCTACAAGAGGGTTTTATGCAAACAAATGATTTGTGCTAAAGTTACAGCCCTAAACTTAATGCAAAAAAATGTATCATCATCCCTTTTGTTAAGACTGATGTTCCTGCTAACTACCACATCAATAGAAACACCCTAAGCATGCACTCAGTGGTAACAGACCTGGGCACACAGTTTGACAGCAACCTTACCTTTGATCACCATGTCTTCACAGTGGTAAGAAGGGCATTCTATATTGCTCTTCTCATAAGTAAGGGCATTGCCTCAAGAAAAAAATAAGTTAAAACCTCCCTGTACTCTTCCCTCATCAGGCCAATAATTGACTACAACACCCCATTTGGTATGTACGTTTCCAGGCACCTGCAGCATGTGGAGAGACTACAAAAGTTCCTCATAAGAAGAATTCAAGGTCTTCCACATCTGTCTTATGTAGAAAGGCTGAAATCACTGTCACTTTACTCTTTCTCATACAGACTACTCAGAGGCAATATATGTATTAATTATACGGCAATCTTTGACTTTGCTTTATTAGGAATGCTGCATATACGTAAGTCCAATGACTGGCGGATTACTCACTCTAAAGAATTTTATCCTGGTATGTGACATTAATAGAACTTGCTGTAGGGACAGATTTGTCTCCAAGAGGTTACCACACCTGTGGAACAGACTACCAATTCATGTCAAACAGACCACCCCTTTGGCCCTTCTTCAAGCACTATCTAAATGATTGTAAGGGTAGCTGCAATCTGGGTCTATATTAGATGAACAAATGCTTAAAATTTCAAGTATGACAGAGCTTTTAGGTGAAAGTTCATCTAAATGAAATCCCATAATGTCAAAACAAAGAGATTTGAAAAGTTATAGTTGGCCAGCAATCAGGAAGCCAATGGCTGATGGCTAAAATGTACTGTACACCATTAACCCCCCCCCAAAAAAAAAATCAACAAAGAAAATAATGTGAGGGGATTCACCCCCACACCCCCCAACATGTGGGGCTGTGCCTCCCATGCCCCCCTACTTAAATATACCAACTCTGAGATTGCATGACAGTGGAGGACTATCATAACATTACACAGGGTGAACGATGAGAACACACCACAGTGGAGGACTGTAAGAATGGCTAGACAAGGTGAACGTTCTGATATCAGCTGTTGACTTCCTGACAGCTGGCCAATTATAACTTTTTGAAACTTGTTTTGACATTCTTAGTTTTTGCTTAGATGAATGTTCGCTTAAAACCTGTCGAGCATGACGTACTCAATATTTTAAGTGTTCGTTCATCTAATTGGGAACCGTAAATTCACTCTGGGGGGGTCTACCTGTGTCTCTTTTGGACAGAGGCAATAGGTGCTGATCATGGAAACAAGGGCAGAACTTGGCTAGGCTTGTAAGGTGACTAGGGCCATTAGCCTAGTAACCTCCTATGATCATATCATCCTATGATCCTATTAGTGAACGTGATCTTGTTGTCTATACTAGATTTTATGAGGGAGAATGGGTAAATTCCTATAACAGTTGAACCAAGAGAATGAACATACCTTTTAATCCCTGAGTATACCCTTCTACCCATAGGTTTGTATGGTATCCTTGCATCATTTTATCAACTCACAGAGCGGGTGTTAAAACCCTATAGTCAGTATGGTACTATTTATTTGGATGGTGTTTTCAATCACTCAGAAGACAAGGTTTCCAGTTTGCTAAAGTGCATTCTGTCTTAATTGCATTAAGAGATGCTCATGTAACTAATAACACATCTAAGGATAAACAGGGTATGACTAGAAAGAAGTACCTGAGGCATGTGATAAGCCAACAAATGGTCAGAGTGCAAAAGGAGTAGCTGAAGGTCATGAATGACTGGTCAACTCTATCTACTAAAAACAAGTAATGGCAGTCCAATTGTTGAATTGATACAATGGGAAGTTTATGCATTACTTCACAATGATAGCTACCTCCTTAAATGAATTAACAAAAGGGAAGGTGATCCTAGAAAAACAATGGTCATTACAAAATATTGAGAGGCATGCTATGCTCAGAGCCAGCCCAGGCATCTCCAGACTTTAGTAAACAAATTCTAGTGTTCACAAATACTTTAGACGTGGGTTTGAGGTCCAAGCTCTTACAGATCTGGAATGTAGAAGACAGTGCAGGTTGTTTCTTAATCTATAAAATAAGTGAGTCTGAGGTAAAATTCTCCACAGGCATAGAGGGTTTTAAGTACAAAAAAGATGTATCTTCCATTAAATACTATTTATATATTCAAGATTTCACACTGGTAACTGAATAAAATCCTCTTCACGTGGCTTCATAAACAAGATGGTAAGACCAACCAATGTCATTGAGACCTCTCGCTTCAGCCATTTAGATTTTATGTGAAACACTGAGCTCTTTCCACACACTACAATACAGATGTTATTTGAGGACTTAGTGGCCGTCCATTGGCCCATAACTAATGGTTCCAAGGTGGAGTGGGTTGTGTGAAGATTTTTTTTACCTTTTAGACAAACACCATTCTCCATAAATAAGTATATAGTGATGTAAATAATATTTGTAACTCAGGAATGTACACACATTACTGATTATAATGTAGGGGACCCAAAATAGCACAACCAGAGTGTTATTTCTTTAAATGTAATCATTGTTTTGTACAGTGGCATCTGTTATTTTAAGAGTAGATAGGAACTTGCTTTTATTAGTCATACATATTTGTCATATGATCATTTGGAGATCATGTAAAATGAGGGATGAAACAAACCAAGACACAAAATTCTTACCCTTGACAAAATAAGCTAGGGGTCAAGAGCAGCGTCTCTATAAGAAAAAACTACTAAAGAGAACTACCTTAGAGAAGAAGATGAAACATATTAATGTGAAAAGGAAATTACAGTAAGAAATACCGTCACAGATTATTTTCCAGCAGTAGAAGACAGAAAAAAAGTTATGTACTCACCATAATGTTCCATGTTTGCTGTCCATAATCTCACCTTCATTCTTGATAGTTGGGTTCAGAACTGAGCACCGGTTCCGACTTGGCATAATACTAAAACTCGAGAGCTTTCACTGGCTTGAGGCCATACCCTGGTGACAATTCCCCAGATCTTGTTTGCAAGCAATAATCACTAGAAATTATCTAACCAGAAAAAAAATGGTAAAGACAAAATTCCTTACCCCATGTCTCATGAGACAAGAAGGGAATCAGAGAACTTTATGACCAATTCCAGAAATTCCTATCGATCCTCATGGTAGGGGGGAAGGAAGGTGGGATGCAAGAATGAAGGCGATATTACAGACGACAAACATGGAACATTATGGTAAGTACATAACTTTTTTATGTTATGTTGTCCTATCTCGCCTTCATTCTTGATGGTTGGGACAGTAACCCCAGCACCTTTTTTCTTGTGTGGCTCAAGGGAATAAACTCTTCAGAACAGTAGAACCAAAGGAAGCCAGTTCCAGGAGGCCACATCTACTTTTATGCAGACTGCAGAACCATGAACATAGTTTACATTGCTTTCTGCTAGATCTTTCACACCTTTTATATAGGGAAGACGAACAGATGTCTAAAGGACAAGAGTTTAGAACACTGTAAAGATATCAAGAATAAGAAAAATACAAATGCCTTAGCACAACACGTTATGAATAGTGGTTTTGAACATACCTTTAAGTTCATGGTTTTACAGGTTTTAGACATTAGCATGAGAGGTGGTGGCCTACTTAATCGAACAGAAGAAGCAGAGCAGAAATAGATTCTGCTTTTCAATGCTGGGAAACCACCAGGCTTAAACGGGGCTTTTATTTTAAAGCCCTTTTTGAAGTCACATCCTTTGAAGCAATAAGAATGGATATATATGTTTTTAATAGGTATTTTATGTATGTTCTTTACTCATGTTTATTAGAATCTTTTAGCATGTTTTATTGTTGTATATTTAGGTTGCACATTTAGGGCACTCCCAAGACAGTCTTGCATTTTTTTTTAAGTTTTAGAAGGTGTTTAATTAGTTTTAATATTTGATTGGCTGTTATTGGATAAAATGTAGGTTGCCTTTTTACTAGTTTGTCTGATGAAGCGATAAGTTAATCGCAAACACTTACCTATATTTTTGGTCAATAAAGAGTTTTTCTTGTGTTACAGCCTGGCAGGCTCAGTACCTTTTTTATTTTTTGTTTGCATTTGTTATAGTTACTGTGCCATTTCCTGTGCCTGTATTTTTGTTTGGTTTAATGTCTGGGATTGATCTTGATGGAGGGGGTGGAGAAGAGAAGGGTATGTTGTATCCCCTGGATATAATCGACCATACCCACTTGTCTTGAGTGATGGTGAGCCAGGCTTTTGGGTACAGTGATAATCTTCCCCGACTGCCTCCAGAAGTGGACAGGTCGGCCTCCTTTCAAAAGTGCTGGAAGGGTCTGCCAGAGAACATATCTCTGTCACCCTGGTTCTGCTGACCCCCCTCTGCCACAAGTGCGGCATCTTCCATTATTATTTCCCCCTCTGCCCCTTGAAGAAAATTCTTGCGAAGCTCTTAGAGATTTCTAGAACCACATTCTTCCACCCTTCTGACCTTTGGGATAAAGCCTAGTAGGGACAGAAAAACATGCTCCCATGGCATACAGAGTTTTGCCTTCTTGTTCACAACTGGTAAGAGTCTCTTTAACCTTTGGCCCGAACAAGGCTGAGACATCAAATGGGGTGTTTATAAAGGAAGACTTAAAGGGTTCAATAAACTCACAAAGGTGCATCCAGGAATGTCTCCTCAGGGCTATTCCTGTGACTGCTTCCCTACTTGCTCCACCAGCTACATAGGAGATGAGGCACATGGAGGAGTTTACTACAGAATTTAGAGTCGCAAGCTGAGATATTACCTTGTCCGGCACCCCTGCAGCTGTAGCACCCTGGAGGGTATCTCTTAGCTCTTTCAGGAGATCCCTCTGAAGTTAAGTAAAATGGGATAAATAGTTCAGTGACCTAAGAGTAAAGGCCAATGAAGAAAACATACCCTTCCCATATCTGTCCATCGTTCGAGACTCCTTATTTAGCATTTGGACAGATGAAGAAGTTTCAGCTAATTCCATCTTGGTGGCCATTGTCACCCCCATAGCATCTACTGGAACAAGTTTTGTTAAGTATTGCTTGTCATTTGGGGCAGTAATAAACTTGTTGGCCTCCTCGGAACAGGTTCCACAGATTCTGGAGACCCCCATGCCTTTCGACTGACTATGCCAATGAGTTGGTCAAAAGGCGGAGACACCCAAGAGGTAGAGGGTTGAGATCCAAATGCCTCCAGGTATACTGACTCATCTTCAGAATGGGAGAGGGTCTTCCAGCCACCTCTATGCTTCAGGATCTCTAAGATCTCTGAAAAGGAGACATCCTCAGAGGGTGACCGTGGGGACCCTTCTGAATCCTTTAAGACTGTATCTGATGTGACAGGCATAGGAGAGTATAAATGTTTCCTCTTACAAGTCCTCTTCTGAGGGACCTCCTCAGATGGATACTCTGTGGAAGTTTCAGAAGACAGTGGATCACCCATTGGGACATCCTGGATCATTGGCTCTCTACGCTTGGGCTGGAGGGATGGTACAGAGGTTGACACAGGTCCTTTTGGGGAAAAAGTAGCTGAAGCCAAGGGTGGAGCAGTCTGGGGGGTAAGCACGCTCCTCATTACATCAAAGTCACAGTGATCCTGGCCTGAGAGAGCCTCCATCTCCGAGGAGCTGGGAGACATCCCCTGTGCAAAGGAGGATGGCTCTGAGACTGATATGGGAGCTGAACTCACCTGTGCTAAAGCCCCAAGATGAAGAGTCAGATCTGACAAGGGTCCAACTCAACTATACTCTCTGGACCTAAGGGAGTGTCGGCTCCCAGACCCTTCGAGAGAAGACAGCATCAAAGAGGTTGGAGCAGAAGCCGGGGCCAAGACACAGGTTTTGGTTTTTGGACCCGATGGTTCCACTGCAAGGACATCCAGACACTCTTGCTCTCAGCTCATCTGAGTCACAGAAGAAACAGAAGACAAGGCAGGTACAGGTGCCAGCTCCACTTCCATCTGGGATGGACTCAAGAGAATTTTGGCTAAGGCTGGTGTTCGAAGCAACCTCTTGACTAACCGCTTCACATTGTTGTCTAAGAGATTCCTGGAGGATCGAGAGGAGACAGTGGAGGACAAATGGCTACCAGCCACCGATTGCAAGAGGGGTGACTGGGGGACTGAGTTGACTGGTTCTAGAGTCAGGGACCTGGTCCTTTTTTGGCTCTTAGTCAGCTCAGATAAAGCTGGTGGATCCAGTGGAGTTGTTGTCTTCTTGGGCCCGATAACCTTCGGGTCCAAAGTTGAATGTTTTTCAGACTTCTTGATCAGCTCAGAAGTTGGAGCCAAAGAAGAAGATTTCCTTGAAGGCTTCTCTGATGAGGATTTAGAGGGCTGATTCCCTTCAATAGTCATATCAAATGGTCTCTTAAGTAAACCCCTTAGAATAAGCTTATTTATACATTATTACAGGACCCTGGAACTGAAACCATGGCAGATAGAGCAGGAGTCCTGCAGATGGACCTCACCTAAACAATATACACAGCTAGTGTGGCCATCAGTAAGCAACATCTTCTGTGTGCACGAGTCACACTTTTTAAAGCCAGATTGCTTGGCTTCCTTACCAGAATCTTTAGATATTTTGCACTAGTCAGTCAGTAAAAAAAAAAAATGGATACATATATCCCAACAGTACCGCTACCAATCAATACACAAAAAGGCACAAAAACAAACACAATTAATATAAATAGAAAAAGTTTTTTTTTTTTTTTTTTTTTTTTTTTTTTAACTGGGGTAAAGAACCAAGAAAACCGCTAAAGGAGAGTTCTCTAATTTAAACGACAATCTCCTCTAGCCAGACAGACATCTCTAACTGAAATGATGAAACATATAGGGAGTTTAGATTAAGAATATATGAACATACATTGGATATTAAGCATGGAAAGGATTCTAATGCCCTTAGTAGACATTTAATGAAGCACCCATGTCATTCTTTCAGATTTTTGGTGTTACAGCAGCTACAATTAGGTGAACTGCATAGTACACCTAGGGAGGCCCTTGATGTATGTGAATTGAGGTGGCAGCTGATGTTGGATACTACCAGGTATCCTGGTATCAATGAGGCTGTCAACATCGGCTGCTATTTAAAAATAAAAAATATATTGGGTTAACATGTAATTATAACAATTCATAATTTTAATGTTATGTTTTTTAATTTTTTATTTATTATTTACTTCTGTGTAGAGACATGCGTGAATGGGCGTACCTTCGTTAAAGGTTGTGCATCAGGGCCGGCAACTCGGCACGTAAAAATCTACTGCCAATCATTAGCGGACCGGAGTTCCGCTGTGGCGACCCCTAACCGGGAAAAGCCAAAAGACACAACAATTTATTATTTATATAGTAATCACTTTATATTTATATATATATATATATATATATATATATATATATATATATATATATATATTTTTTTTTTTTTTTTTAAGTATTTTTAAAAAAACATTTGATAATATATATTTTTTGCACACATTGGGGTTATATGCATTTGTATTAATTAAATACCACATGTTGGTTATGTATAGTAGTTTCCCTTTAATTGGAATGCTTTAAGAATGCTGGGAATGGTGTAGGGATTTGTTCTGAAGACGTCCACAGACAAGGGATGAAAGTGCTTAACCGGTTTGATCTGTTTTTATGTTGATGGTTATCTTGTGGGTCATGGATTTTGTAGGCCTGTTTTAAGTGAAGTTTTATCTTATATTGTTCTGCACAATAAAGCTATGTTCTCCATCAACAGCTGGTGTTTTCCTTGTGGATTATGAAATGATGAAACCTCAGGAATGGGTACTAGAAAAGAGGAGGGAGCCCTCTAACTAAGATCAGGCTAAAACAAAAGGGACAAAATAATGAACCCTCAAAGTTAAACGGTTCATTCAGGACAAACGTAAAACCAGACAGGCTAGGAATAAACAAGGCCTACAAACAATGACGGCCCACACAACAATGCTACAACCAGTGGAAAAACACAAAAAAAGAACACTAAACTACCAAAAAACTGCTCTATACTAACTAGAGAATTTAAAAGCTATTACGCTAAGAAGATAGCATAAAAATATATCCAAAAAGATAAATAAAACAAAGACTTACCTTGAGCCAGGGGAAAAACAATCCCAAGTCAGCAAAGAGGCAAACGAGATCTGGGGAACTGTCGCCAGGCATCATGGGATAGGGTATAGCCTCGAGCCAGTGAAACCTCTCGAGCTTTAGTATTAAGCTAAGTCAGAACCAATGCTCGGTTCTGAACCCAACCATCAAAAATAAAGGTGAGATAAGACAATATAACATCTAAGCATACTGGTCACATAATTTAGTTAAAACCACAAGCCTTCTTTGTATGCATTTGTACATAATAAACTACACTAATTTTGAAAAGGCTTGAGCTATTAGTTTTCTACAACAAACAGACATACATAAGTGTCAGCCTGCAGTGTGATATCTAAAAATGAGAAAAGGGACAAAGCCAAAAAGTAATAATTTGAGTTCCCTAAACTTATAATGAAAGATATTTTATGTATCATATGACCTAAACTCTCATGTAGTCCATGTACATGTTTTCTCATTTTATGTTTCAATTACTGAATTCTTGTAACCCATTGATTTTACTTAGCTGCTGTAATTACATAGGCTGTCTGTTTTCTAGGATTTAAAGTACTTTTTTATAAGTGGAGCGGCTTGTGAATTGTTTTCTACTCTAATTCTGCTGTACTTTTTTACGCATTTTATCTTGTTTCACCTTTTGTGTAGAGTGTATTGCTTTGGTTTCAAATAAGGAAAACAGCCTTCTAAAAATCCAAATGTAGTTCATATGTGTGGTTAAGTCCTAGGTGGAAACTGATTCCTTAAGGATGTTAAGAAAGAGAAAAGCAGACTTATATGCCCAGAAAGGACTTTGTGGTTATATTTAAAATACAGATGTGGACTGAATCAGTGAATTTCAATACTGAAAGAGCCCGTGGATAAACAATAACAATAATGCTGAGATTACGGTCCTTTAAGTACAACCATTAATGCCAAAACAATTAAAAAAATGATAAGCTTGTGGTGACCCTGCCTGTTTCACTGTAGTGCAGTGTGTGGCTATATGTGGATATGTCTAGTAATTGCTACCAAAAAAGACTGTGAGTACACTAAAGATGAATTTCTATCTGATGGCATCAAAAGCATTGGGGAAGTCTTCTGTAATAAGTGAATGCCAACACTGTGTAAAGCTTGTAATAAATAGCCTTGGAATCCAATAGATTCCTGAAATTGTTGCTCAGTGTTCCTATGTTGCATGAACCTCAGTGATATGGAATTTTCCAGAAAGTCCATTATCTGAAACTGTTTACTATCACTTGATAGAACTACAGTTGACTGAAACTCAAATGGTTGAAAAAAATATGAAAGAAAAGCAATTTGACTGAAAGTCCACTTGACTGAAAAGCCAGTTGACTGAAACATCATTTCACTGATTCACAGATGATAAAAAAGGGTAGAAGCACAGGTAGCATGTGATGGTGTCCTTTGAGGATATGACTTCCAAAGGAAGTGAGTCCAGAAAATTATGTGTGGATTGGCAGTGCCCCATCATGTCGCACACCCATCTTTATAGAGGTTTGTGTTTGTACGCCACCTGTGAGTCATTGCTCATGGTGTTTTTTTTTCTTTTATCGAAGGTCATGCATTAGTGAAATTAGTAATAATTAAGAGCAGGGTGGAGTACATGGACTTTATCTGATCTGCTCAATGGATAAGATACTGGAGCAGACAAATGCTTTATTTAAGAGCCACTATATACTTAAATATAACAAAGTATAGATGACTTCAGAGAAAATCTTGAGAAGCTATGTTCAGAAATCATCATCCATTGAGCGTAGCATCACATGACCATACAAATCACAAAAGACCATACAAATTGCAAAAGGCTCATGTAAAAAATGTTATTTGATTCACTTTGATAACAGCCTCCTTTAAAGCATAGTTGATCTTTGTCAAATTTGCTGGGTTTTTTTTATGTCAAGCAAATTTAGTGCAATGTAAATGTGATAACAGGCTTTTTGTGACCAGGCACCCTCTATAAATAAATTGCATATATCTGACTTATGCAAGTCACAATTTGTGATCCTTCTTCATATAAGAGGTCTTTTAAGGATTACATTTAGTGTTAAACTTTAAGAGTTAGGGTTCATTTTTTGCCATCAGGATTATGATTTTAGGTTTAAAATTAAAGATTTATGACTAGAGTTAATGTTAAAGTTTTAAGATTTGGTTTATGACTAGTGTTTCAGGGTTAGGGTTTTAGGCTTAGGGGAACAATTTACTTATATCACATTTTCCATAGAACCATAACACTGAATCTCACTAACATTGTATTTAATATTGACAGACATGCCAGCATTGGTCACATTCTCAGAGACCATATATTATGTCTCCCATCTTAAATCTATGCCACTAGGTAATTGCCGTCACAGTATCTCTACATTAGTGCTTAATGTCTAATGTGCCTATATATTCTGCCTATGTTTTCATCACTAAGGTTGAAGCAGTTATCCATTGGAACACATTAGCTACATTCAAGGCTTCCACAATACCTCTCAACTGTTCAGAATTTTGCAGAATGTCCATACATTTGCCTTATATTTTGGTCTGTCTGTCATAAAATTTGTGGCATTATGGTCAATCACTGATGACTGAAGTCATTAAATGCTGACATGTATTTGAGTTTTAGGCTTTAAATCCCTCTGAAAATGCATGTTAACACAGTACCTGCTGTTCTCGCAGCTTTCGACATTTATAACAGCAATATCTAAAATGTGTCCCTGATCTTGGGCCTTTGTCCCACCATTATTTTTGGCTTTATCCAGAGGTCTTGCTCATAGAGGTTGAGAGGTATGAATTCAACCAAGACTTCAATGAGTTTTCTTTTTCTCTATTTTTAATATTGCAGGAATATTGCTTACATTTCAGGGTCATGAAGATAAGTCAGCCATATTCTGCAGTCTTACATTGCAGTATGAATCTGGTGAATGCCAAAGTTAAAATCTCTAGGCTTTTAAGTCAGAGAATTAGGAAGAAATACAATCTTTGGCTTTGATAACATAATATTATTAGGGACGGAAAGAAAAAATATCAATCTATTGTCATTAGCAGATAAATATATACACATTCAAGTGTCATGTCAGTTGCAATTTGCAAGTAAAACAATTAAGCAAGAATAAAGATGCCAGCAAACTGCAAAGATAAATATTAATAAAAATGAAATTACAAGAGCTATTTGTACTCTCATTAAGAAACTTGGCTTGAAATTTGCCTCCTCACTTCAGGAAGATTTAAGTAGCATCTGCCACTGTGCAGGAAACTGTAACACCTGGTCTTTTTCATACTTTGCTCTATGTAATATAATGTATCAATAAACGTTATTGACAAACACATCCATCCCTTACTAAGAGACAAGATAAATAAGCTCAATTAAATTGGCAAAGGCAGTTGAATTTGACAAAAATCTCATTATAGGGTTGCTCAGTTTTTAATGAGCAGAAAGTGTCAAAGAATATAAAAGCTCTCCTGAAAGCCTTCCATATCATTTTGATCAATGAACTGTAACAAAACTGCTTTGAGGTCTGGATAGAATTGGCTATTCATATGTACTTTTCTTATTCTGTTGTGTGAAGATATTACTTGAAGAAGTCTCCCAAAACTCAATGTATAAGCATGCAAGAGAATCAACACTTAAAAACAGTTAAGCAATAATAAGCTGATGAGTATCGTAAAAGCATCCTTTAATCGTTACAGCCATAGATCAGAATGTTTTAACTTAAGAATACTTTCAGGATAAATGCTTGTGTATTTTTTCTGTGAAAATTAATATATAACTATATACAGTCATAGAGCTGTGTGTGTGTGTGTGTGTGTGTGTGTGTGTGTGTGTGTGTGTGTGTGTGTGTGTGTGTGTGTGTGTGTGTGTGTGTGTGTGTGTGTGTGTGTGTGTGTGTGTGTGTGTGTGTGTGCATCTACACACACATATATATATGGGTTCATAGGTAAGACCTAGGCTAGCTGCTTTCATGAGCCATTTTAAGCCTAGCCAATTTCCCTTTCAAGGTTGAGAATCAAACCCTGTTGGGAGGAATACGATAAAGCTTACATGATAATTTTGACCATGTGCACTTCTCAGCACTATATGCAGACAGCCACGAAAAGTTTTTGATTCAGTAAACTCCGCATAGCTGTACGCACTCATGCTCAAACACAAATTACAGCATAAGTAGCTGAATTGTATGCTAATGAAGGAATTCAACACAGTAGAGCAATTCAACAAGATGTACAGTAACCGCATTGACTCCATGCTCATGCTGGCCATGTATGCGAAAGTTTACTGAATGCACATTACATTAAATTGCATTTTTTTATTCTGTGTGTGTGTGTGTGTGTGTGTGTGTGTGTGTGTGTGTGTGTGTGTGTGTGTGTGTGTGTGTCTGTGTCTGTGTGTGTGTGTGTCCAACCAGAATACCAAGTGTGTAGCCTGCAGTTACCATATCAATATCTTAAATTGACAGTATTTTGATACTTGCATTTGCCTGCACATCCGTGGTAGGCAGGCATCCCACCTTCTACTCTCTAACATGCACTGATGATGTCATCCACTATAGGTTGACCTGCAGACATATAAAAGTTAAACTTGTGCAGTGGTGTTGTACAGTACTGCATTCTATGCACTGTGCACTTAGATAGGTAGGGGTTCTGTTCTCACTGCAGTCACCTGGGTCAGTGTGGGTGTGTGTCCAGCAAAAAGAGCAAGTATCTATGTTGCAGTTACTCCTCTGATCCCATAAATGGGTAGTATTTTGATACATGCAGTTGCCTACACATCCATTTTAGGCAGGCCTCCCACCTTATTCTCTCCAATATGCACTGCTGATGTAATTGACATAAGTTGACCTGTATCCATGTAAAAGTCAGAATTGTGCTATAGTGCTTGTGGACAGTACTGTGTTCTGTAATCTGTGTATTTAGATAGGTAGGGGTTCTGTTCTTATTGTAGTCAACTGGGTGTATGTGTATGTGTCTCTACTCAGCAGAGTAGATGTGTTATCCTACAGTTTCTTCTCCAGTGGCATGGATTGCTAGTCTTTTCATACTTGCACAAGCTTATACATCCATTTCTTGCAGCCTTCCCAACTTTTTATTGCCTTCTTGGTCTGCTGATGTCATCCATTATAAGTTGACCTGTAGACATGTAAAAGCCAGACTTATGCACTGGTGCTTGTATATAGTGCTCTGCTCCATAATCTGTGTATTAGATAGGTAGGGGTTCTGTTCTCAATGCAGTCTCCTGGGTGGGTGTGGGTGTGTATCCAGCCAAAAGTGCAAGTATCTATCTTGCAGTTACTGCCCCAGTCCCATAGATTTGCCAGTATTTTGATACATGCAGCTGCCTAGACATCCATTTTAGGCAGGCCTCCCACCTTCTTCTCTCCAGCATGCACTGCTGATGTCATTGACATAAGTTGATCTGCAGCCATGTGAAAGTCAGACTTATGCCATAGCACTTATGCACAGTACTGTGTTGTGTAATCTGTGTACATAGGTAGGGGTTCTGATCTTATTGCAGTCAACTGTGTGTGTGTGTGTGTGTGTGTGTGTGTGTGTGTGTGTGTGTGTGTGTGTGTGTGTGTGTGTGTGTGTGTTTATGTGTGAGATGTTTCTTGACATTTCAAAGATCCTTTTACATCAGCATGTGGGACACTGTTACCACCACATGCTCAACAGATAATGCTGATGTAATCAGCTATACCAGATTATTGCATATACAACCATCCCACCAGGGCAGGATCAGACATTGCTCTGGAGTCCAGGCAGATGTCACCTTAGGTTCATAGGAGGTTACTATGCTATTGGCCCTAGGGCCTTTATAAGCCTAGCCATGTTATACTATTGTTCCCTTATTGACCAGCTTGCATATTCTTTATTTGCAATGCAAGTGTGTGATCATCACCAGCTGCCCTTATCCAAGAGGGACATGGGTGAATCACCCAGTGTAAATTTACATTCTGCCATACAGTTGGCTAAGTTACTTTTAAATAGGGTTATTGAGGACCTCTGTCTCATGTGAACTGCTATTTTTTTCCAGAGGAGTGGGAATCTCTGGGAGATATATTTGTCACTCCTGTTAATGTTGCAAGCTAGGTTAATATCCCTAGAGTAAGTGAATCTTGTTCCATGTGACTTGTGGATGTGCAGCATTGCTATTAGGCAGGGTCTGAGACTGCTCTGTAGGCCAGGCACAAGTTGCCTCTCCGCAGCCTATAAGATGCAGAGTACAGTGACAGGGCCTTTCATCTGTCTATGCAGGTCATGTGTTTTAGGCCCTGAATTGTCTTGGTGAGAAACCTCTGAGGTCTCTCTAGCTGTTGCAGGTGTCTGATGAGGTACATACACAAGGGAGCATCGTACTCCCTTAGTAATCTGATGAGGGATGAGGGATGAGTACATAGGAGTTATTACTTCCTTAGCTCTGGATGCAATGCCTTTTCTTATGAGATGTGCAACATAGAAGGGCTTCCTTACCATTGTGGACACATGGTGATTGCAGCCAAGGGTGCTATCAACCGGTGTTCTCAAATCTCTCACCACAGGATTTCAGTTAAGGGGGTCCTGTTAATATTGTAATATGCAGGGAACTTCCCTTTGGCCTGGATGATAACCCCTTATTTAGCTTTTATTTTGAGTCCATGGCTTTGGCACCAGTCTTTTTCTGTGTAAGTTTTTTTAGGATGTCAACATTGTTGGGGGACTCAATGACTGCACCCAGTTTGCAGTCATCGGCAAACATGGTAAGCCACAGGCCATCTATTTCCCCTGGACATCTGAGAAATACATTCCAAACCATAGGGGACCCAGTACAAATCCTTGTGGTACACCAGTGGCAACTGGTCTGCTGCTAGAGGTGGAATCCCCAAATTTGACTTTATATGCTCTGTTGGTGATCCAGTTGGCTACCCATCTAGTGACATATGGGTTAATTCCTAGTTGTGTGAGTTTATCAATGATTTCTGAGTGGGGATTGTGTCAAATGCCTTGGCTAAATAAAGATAGGCTGTATGTAGTATTTTGCCTTCATCCAGGGTTTTGGTCACATTCTTGACGTCATCCACCAGGTTTTAATAAGCCTAATCTACACTTAACAAAGCCAAATTGTGTCTGGACAACAGTTTGAAGGTGACCTATGTCTTTGTTGATAAGGTCCATGATTATTCTCTCTCCATGGCCTGGCAGATATGTCTGGTGAGACTTAGGGTTTTATAGTTCATAGGGTCAGTTAACAGACCCTTTTTGTGCAAGAGAATTACTGTTGCTGTGTTCCACTCTGCTGGGACAAAGCCAGTACTTACACTGTGGTTGAAGAAAGTGTCAACTGGTTCTACTAGGTCCTGTTTCAGATCATTTAGAAGGCAGATTGGGATGTTATCTGGTCCCATAGAGGCTGTTTATCTGCCCATGGAGAGTGTAGTTATGTACTGCTCTTTGCAGATACTAGGTAGAGGACTGGTGACTGCTATGCTTTGGCATATGTCTGTTGCGAATGGGGGGGGGTGAGGTGTGATGTTTGCCCCAAACTGACTGGTAGCAGGCTGGCAATGTCCTCAGGGTCAGTATGAGTGGTACCATTGACTACTCGTCCAGTACAAAGCTGGCCCTTCACTTTTAGATTTCTGACATAGCTAAAGGATGCTGCCTGATTATCTTTAGATAGGGATGCTAGTTTAGGTTTGTAACATAGCTTTAGAGGACTTTACAAGATAGTTAATTTCCTTGTTCAAGCTGTGGAGGGTGTCCTTTCTCTGCTGAGTAAGTTCAGGCTTGCTCTTAGATATTACATTCTTCCATTTGTTGTATAACCTATGTATGCCTGATGCCCACCAGGGTGACTTGTTTTCTGTGAGGACCTTGTTTTGATCCATTCATTTTCAGCTAAATCTATACATTTGTAAAGGTGTTTATACAGGACATTTGTATCACCTCTGTTTAGCACTCATTGTTGACAGTGGTAGCATGGGGTTTGCAACTATTAATAGCATTGGTTAGGAGGCTGTAGTTTGCTTTGGATAAATGTTTCAGTCTTTCTGCTCTTGAGGGGGTGTAAGGCATGATTGTGAATGTCAACGAGATTGAATTGTGATCTGACGTGACTGAGGGGCCAACACACAGGGTTTAGTGCAGAGAACCACTATGTTGGTGAGTACTAAATCTTGGACATTTGAGCCCTTTGTAGGGGTGCAGGCTATCTGTTAGACAGCATGTGTATTAACAAAGTCCAGGAATCTTAGGGTGAGCATGTTTGTGCACATATATGACGCAAAATCAATGGAAGGATAGTTGAAATCATAAGTGACAAAGGTGTTTGGCTGTATAGTGAATGACTAGAGAAGATCCAAGTAGGTAGAGTGGTACTCGTGGTTCATGGTGGGGGACCTGTAGCTAACTAGGATATGGAAGGGAGCTTTATATACAGTTAGTTGGACTTGGAGTACTGCTATGGAGTCATACTCTTTGTCTATTCTTGCTGTGTATTTGTCTTTAATAAGGATGTATACACCTCCGGCTTTAGTTCTTTCACACTTCTTTTGATGTCTGCACATGTTGGAGGCAATGTAACTTGCATGGCCATGGGGCTCTTGGCGGGCTTGAATCATGTCTGTGTGACTGCACTTACATGGGCATCTTCCAAGGTAAGGAGTTTCTCCAGTGAGTGCAGTTTCTAATTTACACTACTTGCATTAAGCAGCATAACCTTCAGTTTTTCTCTAGTGGATTTGTTTATGCAGGAACTTTAGTTGTTCTGACATTACCTAAAAAAGGCCACTATGGGGGAGGCAAGCACCTTCATATAGTACAGTGTACAGTCATTCACTGCAACATGGACTATGACAGAGTCATAACGGTGCTTGCTGTTGAGAGACTTGAGTGTGTGCATGATCTGACAGATCCCGTCAACTGATGAGCAGATGACTGTGACCTTCTCCTTGTACAGCCTGGCATGGGGGACATCTGGGTGTCTCACTAGGGAATCACTTATGAGCAAGACATTTGGTTTTGAGGTGTTTTGCCTGAGGGGTTTATTGGCTGAGACATTATTCTGTGTATTATTATGTGTAGTGGATTCTGTTGGGCCTGCACTGTGTGCAGTAGATTTGCACTTGGGAGGTCTCTGATCTTTAGTTAGGTTTCTAGTGAGTACCTTCTTGTATGTGGGCTTATGCGTTGTGAGCTTGTTATGCACAAGAGGTGAATTGTGTGTGCTGACAACATGTTTGATATCTGGTTTGTTTTTATGTGAGAGAATTGATTCCAAATTCATAGTACAGGTACAGCTCTCACATGTATTAGTTTGTTTTAGCAGTAACTAGTTGCCAGTGTAGATAAGGCAATTGCTCTGTTGCCTCAGGATGCCCATGTAAATCAGGCTCCCTGGACACATGGTGGGAAACTGTCCATCCATTATGGAAGGTATATACTGTAGTAACTGGTGGGGAGTGGGCTAGATGGACCAGGTTTTGATGTAAGACTAACCAAATGTGTCTATTCTATACAGGGCTAGGGTTTCAAAAATGTATCATTGTTTCACAATGCACAAGAGAGTTGCTCGCAATGAAGCAGTGCAAGCTCTGAGCAGCTATTGTAAACTTGAGTGCAAACCTGCCAAAGCACAACACTGGAATACAAACAAAGTCAAACTATTTTAAAAGAGTATACAAAGGGAAAAGCCAAGAGAGAGCCTTATTCCAGCAATCCCCAACTCTGATGGGTTTTTGGCTGCACAGTTGTGCCACAAGGGCGCAGGGGGACATTAATGTAACAGGGTTGGTTTTATTGCTGTAATGATACCAAACAGTCTAGAGTCAGCAATCCTGAATTGAGCCTATGCTATAAAATGTAGTAGTAGTGCTAGAAATCCAAAGTGCAGAAAATAGCAATCACAACAGAAGAACAAGCAGTTTAAATAAAACAGCAATTCAGTAGAATACTTCAACAAGAGTGTAGACAACAAACCTTCCTAGTGTGAAATAAGTGATCTGGAACCCAAGTGCTTAATCCATAATAAAGACACAACAATAGCCACAATAATCATTCAACCAGAAATGACCAGCTTAGAAGAGCAGAGGCTACTATCTCCTCCCACAAAAGTGTAGACTACAAACCTTCATATTCTAAGACAACTGGCCTGAGGCCTAAGTGATTAAATCAAAAGTAATAGGTTTAGAATAACAGTTACAATTTAATGTGATACCAGACAGATGACATTGAAATGTCTTAACATACATCACATTATGGTTAGTAGGCTCTGTGTTATCTTGATGACAAAGCCATATGGTCTGTCCAGCTGTTGCATATGTCTGGTGAGGCTCATACAAAAGAGAGCATTATAATGTATTTCTGCTCTGAAGAGTACTATCTACAGTTCTGTCATACAGTTCTAAGATCTGAATGTGATGGAGTGTCTTATGATGTGCACCATATATATGCACTGGAAAACATTAGAGAAAGGTTATAACGTAATGACACACGTTGCAGTTCTGACTTCACAACCCTTACAAGAGAAAGCACTAGAAAGTACTGACATGATGATGCTATCCACTCTATAATTTGGCAAGGCAAATATAACTGACAGGTACAATTATCAGTTCAAAAACACAAATGCAGATATACCAGGCACTAATTTTGCTATGCACTCTATGCATCAGACACAAAGCTTTTGTATCCCTGAATCCAAAAAGACAAAACATGGATATGGCACAGTTATCATCACTTGCACAAGGTGCTGGGGGGGAGGGCAGGAAGCCTAGGCAGACACAAAAGATTAGTGAGAGCATATAAAGAGAGAAAAGGAAACAGGCAGGCTGCATGTGTGTCTGTTGCAGTCCTCCATGTGAAAGCATGTGTGAGAGTCTGCATGAACACAGCCAAGCTCAGGGTTAGCTCTGCATCTTGGTATATTGGACAGGAGTGAGCCATGCATGGTAGAGGTGGCAGTTCATCATTTTCATCCCTAACCATGAGAACTGGCTCTGCTAGGAGCTCCACAGGCAGCTCCATGCCCATGGTCAGATGAAGTGCTGCAATCTGAGCATGGCCAATGTCTGCTGGATGTACTCCCTTCAAGAGAACACCCAGGACCATGACCCCATGGCCTGCCATGTCTGGGTGTGGTCAGCACACTCACCAACAGGCCTGCAGAAGTAATGTCACTATGGGAGCATGATCGGGAATAGCCATGTTGGTTATCAGCGAATGTTGTGGCTGACCAACACCCATGAGGATGCCTTTCCCCTTCCAACAGACATTCTATCACAGCCACTGCTCATTCCATGACAGACACCTCCCTGTCTGTCACTGACACCCCTCGTTCCAATGTGTCATTCATCTGATCCAGACAATTGGTGACATGGTGGAGGCAGTCACGCATGTCAGAATATGCCACATCCAGAACTCTAAGCATTTTTCTGGAGCATCTTTCTGAATGTACCTGTACCTCCATGATGGCCCTAAACATATGTTGTGTGACACGGGAAGAGACACCTGCACCAGGTGAAGGAGGGACAGCAGGCCACCTCCGAGCACCCCTATCAAATTTCCTGCATTGCACCTCGCCAACACTTTGGCTATGGCCAGACTCAACAGACACTAAAGCCCTCTGCACCCCCTGTGCCTCAGTTTTCCCACCATCATCGTCATTGTCTGATGAGACAGTGACACCAGGTGGCACAGGGCCCACACTCTCACTGTCATGATCACCTGTGATAAAAAGGGAAAAACACATGCATACATTAATATTTGCATTACTATGGTGCAATATGTGCTAAACAACTAACAGTGCTGCCACTATTACAGACAGTGCACACAACATGCCTAAAATGACACATTACATTTGCAGAAAATGATCTGCAGTACTGAAATAACTTTATTTGGCTTATCATGTGCAGAGGGCATATGTTGCTGGATTCCTGGTGGTCCTGAAATAAGTTACGCAAGAGGTGACAGTAATAAAAGGGGTACTACATGTACTCCTCTTAAGGTGCATGAACTGTTACTTCAACAAGAATGTGGCTGACAACTCCAAACTGAGCTTATCACTGTGCCAATCTTCAGTCCCCCCCCCAAAAAAAAAGATGTGACACAGAAGTAACTTTTATTTCAATTGTTTTAATATACAACAATATTCAACTGTTCATAAAACAAAGCCTACCTGGAAGTTCTTCCTGGGTCTGAGAAGGAGGGGCACCCACATCAATCACATATTGTGGGCCTCTCTGCTGTGAGTTGCCCTGTTTTAGAAGATTCCCCAGGAATTCTTCATTAGGGGTGAGAGGTGGTTCTGCAGCAAGCCCACCCCTGGTTACCCTGTGGTCTCCGGCAACAGCAGCTGCATGGCTTCCGTGCATAGCTGATGATGTCAGTGGCCTTGTGATGCACCTGCTCATAACTATGGCTGTGACTGCCCATGGAATTTATGTTTGCAGCATTCTATTGCCATAGTTTCAGCCTCTCTGGCATATTGGAACAACTCCTTCCAAAAAGAAAAGTGGCATGTTGACAGAGTACATCGGCGATTAGTGCATTATCTGCCTCACTTAAGGAACGTCTGCACCTCAATGACATTGTTGGTCCTAAAAGACAACAGAATGATAATACACATAAGTATCACATAACTAGAAAGTAAATTTTACCAGATAAAATGGCTAAGGTAGGCAGTCAGTATTACTCACTGGAAAAAACATAAAACATACTACAGATGTGAAATACTAACAACAGGCCTGATGCATAACAAGGAGAGTAACATAAACAACATATCCTTGTATGTGCCACAGTAGTAACTCAGCTGTGCCCCCCCCCCAAAAAAAAAAAAACAGTCCATTCTATAGATAACCACCAAGCAAAAAAGTGTAGCAAAACCACACAAAATGAGAAGGCCAGTGATACAAAGACTAGATACACTTTATTAAAGCAAAACATCATAATAATCTCTAGCTCCTTGGCTAAACAAGCCTTTACAGAGTATAATGGAATTGTAAAGGTTATGCTCTGTAAAGGCTTGTCAACTTCTAAAATACGTAGTCTGTCATCTCTGTACTTTTACTTTTTGTCAGGTCAATCAGTGGACATGTTAGTGTAGCAAAGTTAGAGAAGAACTTGCAGTGGTAATTACACACCCAAACTGTTTGTTGGTAGTGAGCATGGACCAATTTCACATGGTTTCTACCTTTTCTGCTTGTGGCGCTATAATCCTTCTTCAAATAATGTAGCCTAAACACTGTGCTTTGACCATTTAAATATAGTGGGGTTGGCGGTTACCCCTGTTTGACATAAAGTGTTCAGAATGGCTTAGATTTTGTGGAGAAGACGATTCCCCTCTTCTAAGAAAATAATCACATCAACAAGGTACACTGCAGCGTACTTAGCGGAAAGTTTCGGAATTCATTTCAAAAGACTAATATGTTGATGAGGTTCCATAAAGGGCAAAAGACATGATGGTGTAGTAGAGCAATGTAACTAAAATTCTGAATGTTGTATTCTTCGTTCCCTCTCAAGTCTTTGGCATTTGCAAAGAGCCCCTGATTATCTTTAGAGTGGACAGAAACCTAACTTTGCCCAGTTTTTCAACTAGCATCTTTTCTAGGTGTGGCATAGGAGTCAAATATAGAAATAATATTTGCTTCCCTGAAGTCGTTGTAAAAGCTTATCATCCAATCAGGATTACAATGTAGGTGGGAGGATGGCATAATGGTTAAGGTGTTTACCTTACAAAGACAAGGTGCAGGGTTTGATTCTCACATGGGGTAATTGGCTAGGCTTGAAATGGCCCACAAGGGTAGTTAGCCTAGTACTAACCTATGAACATAACAGGAATATTCTACTCTGTAATTTCTTGATAACACCTAGCTCAAGTATTTCTTGTATCTCCTCTTAAACTGCTTGATGTTGAGACTATAGTATCCAATATGGTTTGTAGGGTACCTTTCCAGAGACAATCACATTGTGATGCTGCACTAAGTTAGTTCTGCCAAGTTTGTTTGTTTGTGTCTTTCGGCTTTTCCTGGGTAGGGGTCACCACAGCAGAACTCCGGTCCGCTAATGATTAGCAGTTGATTTTTACATACCGGCTTGCCAGGCCTGATGCACAACCTTCAATGAAGGTACGCCCATTAACGCATGTCTCCATGCAGAAGACGCTCTAGCTGAGATGGACAGCGTCTTACTGTGAGGCGACAACGCTACAGCTCTGCCAAGTAATTAGGAAAAAAAGCTTCATTTTGTGGAGTGCAAATTCTTTAACTTCCTTTCTTTAAGCCATTAATAGTGTTTGTCATGTTTCTCTCCAGATCTTTAAACTGTTACATGTTAAAACATTTCTAATTTACTCTTGCCAGGATGTCTCACTTTGCAACACACTTCCCCTGCTTTCTCCACCATTTCAAAAGCATCTTACAACTTGACAAGAAAATTGTTTTCTGCAATGGGTACTACTAAAACCAATACTTTCTTCCCTGCTTTGAAGTCTCTAATGCCAGCATTTTTCAGTATACATTTTTCTATTTGCCATCTTGTTGTCTTATAGGTTCATAGGTTTATAGGTTTATACTAGGCTATCTGCCCTAAGGCATTTATAAGCCTAGCCCAAAGTTTTGTGGCTTACGCCACCCCTTATATGAAAAAATACTGTACCCATTAGTTTGTTGTGCCTCTGTCCAGCAGTGACACAGAGATGATTCCCGGGGTAAACCTACGATCTCCCATCCACAGGTCAAAATTTCTCTTGAACAGACCCAGCGAGGTGCTCTGCCTCACATGGATGGGGATTTTATTCCACAGCATAGGGAGTCTCTGAGTGATAAATCTATCCCTCCAGCACGTCCTATTTATATCCGTGCTAAAGTTTAAGTCGCTTGCTCTAGTGGTTTTGGTGGATTTGGATTTTTTGAGGTGGAGCATGTCCATTAATTCCGGGTTGGACATGGCCTTGTATGTCAGGCACATGTCACCTCTGAGCAGATGGTATGCGACTGAATAGAGCTGGAGTTTCTTCAATCTGGCAGCATAGGACGTATTTTGGAGTCCCTTTATCCTTTTGGTGAGGAACTTTTGGGGTCTCTCCAATTGCTGCAGATGTCGGGTGAGATACATCCCGAATGGGGCATTGTACTCATCATTGGTCTGATAAGTGAAGAGTACAGGGGAACAATGACCTCACTAGATCTGGATGTGAATCCCTTCATGATCAGGTGGGCAATGTAGAAGGTCTTTCTAACCACTTTAGCAATGTGAGTGTCAAAAGAAAGGCCACTGTCAACCTGGGTCCCCAGGTCCCTGATAACCTCTTCTGTGCTTAGTGGATTGCCACCTATATGGTAGCTTGGGGTTACCTTGTTTTTCCCGAAGGGTATGACTATACATTTTTTGGCATTTAACTTCAGGCCATGGCTCTGGCACCAGCTATCTGTTTCCGTGAGTCCCTTCTGAAGGATATCCGTATCCGATGCACTTTCCACTATGGCACCCAGTTTGCAGTCGTCTGCAAACTTTGTCAGCCAAAGTCCTCCCATGTTGGCCTGTACTTCTGAGAAGTAGATGCCGAACAATAGGGGGCCAAGGACCGACCCTGTGGGACACCACTTGTGACCGGCTTGGAGTCTGACATAGCGCCAGCAACTCTAACCCTGTGGGTTCTGTCCTTAAGCCAGTTTGCAACCCATCTTGTGACATATGGGTTTACATTTAAGCTGGTAAGTTTTTCTACAATACCCGAGTGGGGTATTGTGTCGAAAGCCTTCGCAAGGTCAAGGTAGGCTGTATGGACTGCCTTTCCCTCATCAATGGCCTTGGTGACTGTTTCGAAGAAGTCAACCAAGTTCAAAAGGCATGATCTGCCCTTGATGAAGCCAAACTGGGTCGGCTCCAATGTCTGCAAGTCCCCTATATCTTTGTTTATGAGCTCCATTATGATCCTCTCCATAGCTTTGCAGACTAGACTTGTTAAGTTTATGGGGCGGTAATTACCAGGGTCCGTAGAGGCACCGCCTTTGTGGAGTGGGATCACAGTTGCCGTACGCCACTCCTTGGGCACGTATCCTGTGGTAAGGCTGAGATTAAACAGCTGCCTTATGTGCGGGTTTAATTCCTCATTTAGCTCATGTAGTACACAGCCGGGGACACCATCCGGTCCCATTGATGCTGTGTTTTTAGCTTTAGAGAGAGCAGCTTTCACCTGCACATTTGAGATGTCTGGGAGGCTACACTCCGCTGGGATAGTTATCTCTCCTTTAGGGGAGAGGGGTGAAGTTTGCACTGAACCTGTCTGCCAGTATGTTGGCAATGTCTGTGGGTTCAGTGATTTTTGTATCATTTTGGACTAATTCTGAGCATATCTGGGAGTTTCCACCCAGGTTCCTAACATAGCTGAAAAGGCCTTATGATTGTCCTTTGAATCCATGCCAATTTTTCTCTCAAAATTGGCCTTAGTTGATTTTAGGAGTGCTGGTATTTTTTACTAATAATGATCAGGGGTGACTTCCCTTTTATGGATTTTGTTCTATCATGTAATAGCTTTCTCCTCTTATTGTAAAGTTTGTTAATGGCTGGGGTCCACCAGACTGGATGTTTGCCCTTTGTGGAAAGAGTCTTGGTTTTATTTGGGATTGCCTGATCCATGCAGTCCTGGAGGTGTTCATAGAAGGCATTTGTAAGGGCTTCCGCAGCTTGGGTTGTGGTTTCCACTGGCTCAGGGGCCTTGAAGGATACCACACCAGTCTTGAGTAGTGTGAAGTTTGCTTTAGAGAAGTTCTTCACTGTGGTCTTTTTGTTTGGGGGGGGGCGGAATGTGGATTTCCAGTGAGATTAGTTTATGATCAGATCTCACCAATGAGGGATATAGTTCCGGTGTGGAGCATTTTGTCCCCATGTTTGTGATAATGAGATCTAGTATATTTTTTCCTCTCATGGGAACAGTGACTAGCTGTTCCATGGCATTTGAATTTATGAACTCCAGGAACCGTTGGGCTCGAAAGTTAGGGCTTGAGTAATGTTCCCAGTCTATATTCGGGTAGTTGAAGTCACCCAATATGATGGTGTTTGGAGATACATTTATAACCTCCAGTGTCTTCAGGAAGGCTGTGTGGGGTTCCTGAGTTTGAGAGGGTGGCCTGTAGCATGCTACAATTTGTAGAGCAGTTTTGCCTATGGTTAGTTGCACCTGGATGGTTTCCAAAGCTTCGTGCGTTGCCACCAACCTGGAGGTGTGGGTATCCTTTATGAATATGGATACACCCCCTCCTTTTGTGGTGTGGTCTGGGTTTTGGGGCCAGAACGCATGATATGAGGTAAAACCTAATAGTGCCGGGGTGCTCTCAGGAGCCTTGAACCAGGTTTCAGTTACAGCACAGACATCGATGTTCTCCATACTGAGAAGGGCCTCGAGTGCGTGCATTTTGAGATTTAGACTTCTGGCATTGAGCAGCATTACCCTCAGTTTCTTCCCATTTTTGTTTTCTAGGGTGGTAGGTTTACAATTTCAGCCTTGCCTAAAAAAGGCACTATGGGGGTGGCAAGAGCCTTAGCCAATATCCGGAATCCCAGGGGTGACAGGTGCAAGCCGTCCCTTGCAAAGCAGCGTGGCTTGTCAAGCATGTCATCCCAGGCAGACAGACACTGGATCCCCTTTGAATGACAGCAGACATTAAACCAATTGTTAAAGCTGATCATCTTGTCTCTATATTGTGGCATCATTCTTGGTGAAGGAAGGATACTGCTCAGGGTCAGGGTCATACCTGCCTGGGCTACATAATCAGAGAGCTCCTCTATGTCTCTTTTCATGTAGTCCAGGGTGGTACATCTCAGGTCGTTCACACCAGCATGGGCAATGAATGTGTCATATTTGTACTTGCCGTGGAGTGACCCGAGTGCTTGTGTTATGTGGCGGATTCTAGCGCCCGATAGGCAGCTTACTGTGACCCTCTCCTTGTTCAGCCTGGTGAGTGGGACGTCAGTGTGTCTGACTATGGAGTCACCTATGACAAGTATGTTTGGTGTTGTATTTGGCCTTAAGGGCTGTGACTGCTTTGCACACTGATTTTGTGGTTTATGTGTTGCTTGTGGGGTGTCTTGAGGTAGCAGTTGTTTGGGTGTCTGCTTTGGAGGCCTCTGCTGTTAAGGTAAATTTTTACTCAGAGCCTCCGAGTATGTCTTTGTGTGTTTATGTGTTTGATTCAGTGGTGTGGTAGCATTATGTGAGGCTGGTTTTGTGGTGTGTGTAGTTGCCTTCTCCTCCTGTCTGGTCTTGCCAGTCCTGAGTTGAGAGAGCTCAGCCTCCAGTTTGGCTAAATAGCTGCATCTCTCGCAAGTATTTGTGTTATGTGGGAGGAGGAGAGCGTTGTCTGTGTACATGAGGCAGTTATAACATTGCCTCAAGATTCCCAGATTCACCAGCTGGACCGGAGAGGAGATTGACAACTGACCTTTGGACATGCTAGAATAATACTGGGAATTCCTTAATAATTGAAAACAAGGGCCAGTGGGGAGTGAGGGTGTAGTGCTTTTAATTTTTAGTGCTGACTTATATAATTGCTTTAGTGAGCAAGTGTCAGGTAACTTGAGTGCAATGTGTTACAAGTAACTAAATGCAAAAACGACAAACAGTAACTTTCTTTCAAGTGAAACAAGGAAATAAGTACAGTAAGCAATGCAGATATCACTAGTGATCCACAGAAGCACTGAGAAGCCGCGTATTAGGTGGAATTAGCGTTCCAGGGAAATAACAAGCAAACAAACAACAAGCATATAAACAAATCTAGATTCAGCAGGCCTGGATCTAGTCTATGCTACAGCAAACAAGGTGTACCAATTTCAGTAAGATACAGTTCAAATATTCAGGCACTATAAACCTTTAACCAGAAATTCCCAGCTCAGAAGGGCAGAGTCCAGCCTCTTCCCATATGTTTCCTTACCACAGGCAATATGGTTCTCAGCCTGTCCTGCAATTCTGTGAAATATCTTCTCTCACTCTTAAAATGAATTGGTTCTTCTTCTTCTTCCAAAGATTATTTTGTTATACATCACAAAGATCACTGGTGTCTGTCATGTAAAAGTGAAATTAATTTAAAGAAGCAGCTTGTCTTATAGCAATGAGAAGATAACAAGGTAGTTGGTCATAGTTCTCTGAATCTTTTTTATATAGCTTTCTGAAACATAGACTAAACTTCTTTTAACAAATTTCAAATAGATCATTTGTTTGGGTTTGGTATACAAATATTCGTAGCTGTTTAATCTTATAGAACTGTCATATCTCATGCATTATTCAAGACATGGAAGGGATACCAGGGCCAGTAAGGATTTCCAGTGAATTTTTAACCACTAAAATTGTAGTGTCAGTTCTCCTGCCACAGACCTGGTGTTCTTCCTCTCCACAAGGGCACTGCTTCTGGAAACATTTCTGCATAGCCAGTGAGATCACCTATATGCACTGATGGCATCTACTCAGCTTTATAAGGAGATCTACTATGCCTATAGAAATGCACTGAAAAGGTACTTAAGTTATGGACATATACATCAGTAAGAGTCTAAATCTTGAATTGTTTGTTGTGTCTTGGCACTCTTGATAATCTGATCAACAATATTCTATTTCATTCATGGTACTGGGTCAGTATAACCTAGCTGGAACTTTTTTATTAGCCTTAACCACCCCTAGATCTCCAACCAAGTTACACCTATGACTGACATATTTGTGGAGTTTGATTTCTTGATCATAACTTCCTGTGAACTACCTGTGAACCAGTTGACTATACGAGGCATGATAAATAGGTTTATTTATAGGTCTTTGAGTTTGACAACTATGTATGAATGAAGAATAGTGTTGATCATTTTTGCCAGGACAAGATAAGCAGTGTGCACATTTTTTGCCTTTGTCCATAGCTTTGTTGACTTTCTCATAAAAGTCCACCAGGAGGAGTAGTTATGATATGCTTTTGACAGAAAGAAACTGCGTGGAATACCATTTCTGAAGGTTTTCTTTGTCTTTATAATATCCATGATACTTCTTTGTATGGCTTTACATGTAAGAATAGTCAGACTTATGGGTCTATAATTACCAAGGTCAGTAGATGACCGTCCCTGATGTGGAGGGATAGCTATTGCAGTCCTCTATTTGCTAGGCATAAAGCCAGTTAATAGGCTAAGATGGAACAGTGATTTTAGAGGGCTCGGAGGCGTAAAGCCAGTTAAGAGGCTAAGATGGAACAGTGATTTTAGAAGGCTCAGACACGTAAAGCCAGTTAAGAGGCTAAGATAGAACAGTGATTTTAGAGGGCTCGATAAGTCATATTTCATACTATTCATAAGGTATCCCAGAATATTGTCTGGACATAGAGATGTAACACTTTTTATCAGCTAGTAGGTTTGCTGAATCTGTCAGCTTAGTATAGGTGGTCCTATTTGCAATTTATTCAGTCCACTGTTGTGAATAACCTTTGAGGTTGAGGACATAGCTGAAGAAGACTATGTCATTGATCTTTTTCCTGTGAGGCTATATTTATTTCAAATTTGGCTTTGGTGGACTTGGTAAGACTCCTGAGTTGCTTGTTTAGGTTGCTATGGGTTTGTTGCCTTGCTCAGGCATTGCACTTCTGTATTTTGGCCATAGTTTTCTTCCTTTTGTTACACAACTTGCTGATATTCAGATTCCACTAGAGTGGCTTGATCCTTTAGTTAGTCCTGTGCTTATTTCAGCTGGGTACAGCTGCCTCAATGCAGCTGCTACATAATGATAGAGTCCCTGTGAACAAGTTTTCATAGACAGGGAAATTCACATGTATTTGGGGGCTTGACATTTTGTCAGGGTAGCACTCAGTAGAAGGATGTCTGCTTTGGAATATTTTTTAGATGTTCAATAGTTTATTGGGGTCACATGTTTAAGTGGGTCTCAGGTTTTATAAGTTTCTATGTCAGTAATTCCAATATTTAAAAGGTGATCTTGCTCTGGGGCCTTTGTCCTTGATAATTTTGGTTTTGTCCCTGATTCTGGATATTGTAGTTTGAGACTTTTGTTATTAAATGCAATGAGTGGCATTATTTTCTATCTCTTTATTTAGGTTCTTATCAATTACTATGGCAGTCTACACCAATGATTCAATTAATTCCATTTAAGAGCTGGTCACAGTACCTGCAGCCCACAGATAGCTGGTTAGAAGGTTGCATTACACACAGGAAATAAGAGCAGCTTCTTTTCAGCATGAACTCATTCAACAAAAAAAAACAGAATGTTTAAAAAGGCACGATCTTGAAGGCAATGCAATTTTATATGCAGAAAAACAAATATTGGAAATATTTTTCAATCACTGAAGGAGTATAAATTCCTTTCCTCCTTGAAAAACTTCACACATTGCCTCAGCACCACAATGTCTGAGTTTTCAAGGTAGGTATCAGTACCAGTGATTGAACATTTCTTCACATTCTCCACCATTTGTAATATTTCTTACTTCTTTTGTGCACATAGTATACAAAGACTGTAGATGTCAGTAGAAAACAAGGACAAGCTGGTTAACAAAAATAATATAAAAGATATATAGAAAATGAATTGTTTTACTCCAAAAATAAGTACCAATGTTTTCAGTCTTTTCTCTGTGAGATTTCTTACATCAAAACAAATATAACAGTATCCAACAGGCACTTTACCTAAGTGAAATTAAGAAACCTTCCCGCAGTCCTTCAGAAGACTCTCTTACTACTCTAGGTATGCACCAACACATTACAAAAGGCCTCCAGCAATATGTATGATGTGTCTGGCTTTCATGTTTAAGCAAATTCATAGGTTCATAGGTGGGTACTAGGCTAATGGCCCTGGAGCCTTTAAGAGCCTTGCCCATAGAAGTGCCCTGGCACCGTGCTGCCCGACGTTAGTTCCCATTGCCTCTATCAAGTAGAGCCACTGGAGTGATCCCTGGAGTGAACTTTCTATTTCTCATCCACTCATCAAGATTTCTCTTGAAAAGTGCCAGTGAGGTGCTCTGCTTGACATGTATGGGAAGTCTATTCCATAGCATGGGCAGTCTCTGGGTTATGAACCTGTCCTTCCAGCATGTTCTGTTGATTGTGGTAATGAGGTTGAGGTCTCTGGAGCATGTGGTGCGGAGGGATTGGGATTTCTTTAGATGTAGCATTTCTAACAGAGCTGGGTCAGACATGACTTTGTAAGTCAAGCAGACATCGCCTCTTAGTAGACAATATGAGATAGAGAATAGGATCCTCTTCGTGAGGTACTTTTCTGGCCTTTCCAGCTGTTGCATGTGTCTAGCGAGGTACATGCCAAATGGGGCATTATACTCGATTATTGGCCTAATGAGGGAAGAGTAGAGAGAGACAATGACCTCTTTCTTCCTGGATGCAGAACCCTTGGTAATGAGATGTGCCACATAGAAGGACTTTCTGACCACAGTGGCAAAGTGGTGGTTGAAGGAGAGGTTTCTGTCAACCTGTGTCGCTAGATCTCTTATAACACCATCAGTGTTCAGTGGGCTCCCATCAATGTGGTAATTAGTGGAAACTGAATTGTTTCCAAAGGGAATGGCGACCCATTTTTTAGCATTAAGCTTAAGGCCATGGTTTTGACACCAGTCATTGGTCTCATTGAGCCCTTTCTGTAGTATGTCTACATCACTTGGGGAGTTAATAATGGCTCCCAGCTTGCAGTCGTCTGATAACTTGGTCAGCCAGAGTCCCTTTGTGTTGGCCTGCACTTCTGAGAAGTAGATACCAAACAGGAGAGGACCCAGGACTGATCCCTATGGGACTCCACATGTGACTGGTAGGTAGTCTGACTTGGACTCCACTATTTTCACACTGTGGGTTCTATCTGTGAGCCAATTTGCAACCCACCTAGTGATATAGGGGTTGATGCCTAGTTTAGTGAGTTTATCAATAATTCCTGAATGGAGAATGGTATCAAAGGCCTTGGCCAGATTGAGGTAGGCTGTATGAACTGCCTTGCCCTCATCCACAGCTCTGGTGACTGACTCAAAAAAGTTAACCAGGTTCAGCAGGCATGATCTACCTTTCACAAAAACAAATTGCATGGGATCTAGAGTTTGGAGATTCCCTATATCCTTGTTAATTAGGTCCATGATGATGCGCTCCATAGCCTTACATATCAGACTTGTCAGGCTAATGGGGCGGTAATTGCCAGGGTCTGTAGTTGCTCCCCTTTTATGGGGAGGGATAACTGTAGCAGTGCACAATTTGGTAGGGACAAAGCCTGTGGTGAGGCTGTGATTGAACAGGCCACACAGATGTGGTGCCAGTTCACTTTGTAGTTCATGTAGAACATATCCAGGGATATTGTAGGGTCCCGTGGAAGCTGTATTCTTGGCCTTGGACAATGCAGCTTTAACCTGTGCTGCAGTAATGCTGGTTGCCTGGCATTCCTCCGGTTTTGTGATTGGTTCTTTAGGTGGGAGAGAGGGTATAGTTGGCACTGAATCTGTCAGCAAGTATGCTGGCAATATCTGTTGGCTCGGTATAGGAGGTACCATTGCGCAGTTGCTCAGAGCAAATTTGGGCATTGCCGTGTATATTCTTGATATAACTACAGAAGACTTTGTGGTTGTTTTTAGCTAAATCCAATTCATAAAGGTTACAGTTCCTTTCTCAGGAAAAGAGGATACTTTTCCATACTCATAGATTGCCATTTTCTTCTTCAGAAAGTCCCTGCAACTCACACCAGGATTTAATCTATGATCAGACAATAAAATCTAATTCCATTAATGAGGAATAACCTTATTGTATATACTGTAACAGGTGGTCCTCATTAGTTTCAGTACCTGTTACTGCCAATAGGCTCTAGGCTTGCTACTGTCACACTTCGACAATGGTGGTATGACTTGCTTCTTCTTTGCTCTCCATATTGTTCAGCAGCAACCTAGCAACCCCCTTCTCTTTCTGTCTCTATCTACATATATGGATATACTGATATTTAAACAACCAAATTTCAAAGTTTATGGTAACTGCATGGTATTATGCATGCACTGATCAATAATCTCGGTGCATGCACAAATGTACAAAGAAATAGATCAAAGCATTGTTTTTTGCAGAGTGGCTGCACCCCCTGCATCCCCAACACCTCCTGCTAATTATATATATTAACTCAGAGATAGCACAATCTCAGAAAACAAGCATATTTTCCTACTCAATGATTTCTACATTCTTGCACACTGGTTAGTTCATCTGCTTAGTCAAATTTTATTGGCTAATCAGATGTTTACCTAAGGTAGAGTCAACCAACTACAGCTGACCAATATATATTGACAGCTAGATATGGATATAGCTAAATAGATATATTACTATAGTTAGAAAATAAGTAAGAAAACAGTCATCCCAGATTAGTAGTTGAAGTTACATCTCCATCAAATAATTTCCATGTATGGAAGGAAGTAGTGTAGGCCATTTAGACCTCATGTTCAGTCACAGATCCCTGCTCCCTCACACACTTCAAAATGCAGCAAATTGCCACCATGGGACCAACTAATAACAGCAACCAACTAATAACCACAGAAATATTCCAAAATTAAAATACAGACCAGTAAATCATGGAAAACAAACACACAAATAGAAAAACACTCCCAAACTCCTATACCCTGCTAACTCTACAAAAAATATAATAAAAAAAAATGACCAAAACAAAAATCATAAATGTGGTGCAAAGTAAACATAGTTTATGGTAATAAAGCAATGAAACCTCAAATGTATGTAAATTACCTGATTAGGAATACTAAAAGGCCTTAAAAAAGATAAAAAAATATTACATCCTGAAGAAAATGAATGCATAAATGCCACATTCAGAAAATTAAACAGCATAGGAATGGACAGGAAGGAAATATCATGAACAGCAAACAAACAACACTCGTAGCAATTAAAAAATAGCTTGTTCAACCTAGAGGTTAAACCCACCAAACTAATTACACTTGTGAATATTTTTGAGGCTATGTTACTTGGGAAGCACACGTTTGTGAAACACATGCTATTTATATATGTGACCTCATCTTCACTTATTTTCATGCCTGAATTCAGTTAAAGTGTTTAGTTATATTAGCATATGTTTTTTTACAATCAACTGTGTAGTAGCACACAGCAGTTTGACAGAAGAGTTTGTTAACAGCATGTATGTTGAAACATTTATAATTTTTATCTCTGCTTAAGCATCCAAAACTGTCATTTACTTGCAGCATGCAAGGTAGCAGCCTACTGCAGCCCTCAATCCCCCCCTTGCCTCCCAGTGTTTACTTTTTCCATCTCTCTATCCACTCCTTGCAGAGTAACTACATTATTTTAATAAATTTCACCACTAGGTGGCAACATTACTCCCTTTTTGATTACCACTCACTGTACCTCAATTCCCTATCCAGTAACACCCCCACTATAGCATTTTCTGTAATGTTAAACCTTGCTACAGCATTTTATATAATTGTAACTCTTTTCATAAGTTCATATGTTCTTAGGTTAATAGGTAGGTACTAGGCTATTGGCCCTGGGGCCAATACAAGCCCAGCCAAAAAGGTACCCTGGCTTTTGCCACCCAAGAAAATTATTTTCCTGTGTCACTGTCGAGCAGAGCCACAAAGGTGATCCCTGAGGTGAGTTTCCTATTTTCCATCCAATCATCAGGATTTTTCTTGAAGAATGCTAATGAGGAGCTCTGTTTGATGTAGATAGGTAAAGAATAGAGTTCAGGGGAGATTTGTGAATATGTGTGGGATGTGTTTGGCAGGTATGAAGTGGTGGCATGTGGGTATGAGGTAGATGTGTGTTAGTGAGGTGTGTAAGCTGGGTAAGATGGGTAAGTAGCATCCATGCCTGGCTCTCTCATTTCCAACCTCTATGCCTGGCTCTCTCACAACCAACCTGATATAACCGCCATAACATATCTGTCCCTAAGCCTACTTTTGAAACTGTCCAGCTGCACAATCCCATCTCCAAGGACCATATTCACTGAGGGACTTTCACTCCTGTTTGGCTCTACCCATTCCGTTTGCCCTTTGGCTTCACTCTGCTCCCCTTCCATGCCCCTTTTTCCCACCTACCCCTGCTACCTGTACATTTATAGCTAACCAAGCACCTTCCTCCACACACACCCCCTTCCAATCACACATAATCTCCAGCAGACTCCACCCATTTCTAATCTCATTACAATCACCACCCACCCCTACAACAATGCCTACCTTTTACTCAACTATAATACAAACTATCCTACTAATCCACTTACCAATCTTACCCAGCTTACACACCTCACTAACCACATCTACCGCATAACCCACATGCCACCACCTCATACCTCCCAAACACATCCCACACATATTCACAAATCTCCCCTGAACTCTATTCTTCCAACCCATCCCTTTTGTTCAGACACACAGTACTCCCGACCCCACCCTTCCTATACCCTATTCTAACTTCTAACTCAAAAAAACTCTCCCCCTTCACAACCCTACTTTATTATCCCCCTCATACCACCTCAGTCAACTTGTCCTCCATAACTCCCTCTCACTCTCAGGTGACATCCACCCTAACCCTGGACTCAACCCCAACATAAATCTCACAAACAAAGCCTCCAAACCCCTAAAACCCAAATCAATCTGCCTCACCACCCTTAATGCACAAAGCCTAAAAACAAAATTCTCAACCTCCATGCCTGGCTCTCTCACAACCAACCTGATATAACTGCCATATCTGAGACCTGACTTAAACTCTCCATCAAAGACAACGCAATCCTCCCTCAAGGCTACCACATCCTATGCAATGACAGACCTCAGAGAAAAGGAGGAGGGATAGCTATTATCTACCCCTCCATTCATACCTTTACTTTTTACACCAACCCCATCCCAACCTTTGCCAATTCCGAAATGACTGTAGGCTTTTTAAAACTTAACAACTTAAAATCTATCTGCATCTGTTCCATCTACATCCCACCAGGAGATAATACCAAAACACTAGAAGAAATCCTATCTTGGTTTAGCTCCATTATCAAAAATGAAACCTATATCCTTGGTGATATAAACATTAACTGGGCCTCTTTTAACTCTGATACCTCATCTCATTCAGTCAATCTATACAACTTCACCCATCTTATAAACCTTCCAACCAGGCCAAATAAAGATGGTACCTCTGGTACAATCATAGATTGGATATTGACAACCCACCCCAACCTTACCTCCAATACCGGTACACTACTAGACCCTCTCAGCAACCACCTACCAGCCTTCATAGACTACCTACCCTCTCACATAAAAAAGCAACACCAATGCACCCAAACGCGCAACCTAGCCTCCTTCAACCCTGAAATCTTCACAGAATGCCTTAAGCACACTGACTGGTCACCCATAAAAACCCTTCCACTAGACAGTGCTGTATTGTATTTCTACCCAACCTTCCTAACCCTACTAATCAAACTAAGTCTGCTTAAAACCAAACAAATCAGAACCAATCCCTGCCCCTGGCTATCCCATGAAACTAAACGTATTATGCATCAATGAGACAAAAAGTGGAAACAGTACCAAAAACAGAAACCCCCCCATCTACCTCCCAGAATTTAAACAATTACGTAACCTGGCCAAAAAACTAATAACAAAAGATCGCAAAACCTACTATTGCAAACAATCCATGCACTCAACCAACCCTAAAAAAATTTGGAGTTCTATTTCCTCCATTCTGAACCCTGGTAATAAAGACAACCCATGTCCTGATCCTAACCTTACCAGCCTTGATACTGTCACAAAATTCAACTCATTCTTTATAGACTGCATAGCAACTATCCTCCTCCTTCCCTGACCCCTCTCCATCCTCACCCCCTCCTGCCCCACTCACCCCCATTCAACCTTCCCCCCCTTTCAGCCTTACACCCATCCCCACAAACACAATAAAAAGACTGCTCCTCAAGCTAAAACCGTGTCGCAATGCATCATTCTACCACCGACCTTCCTCAAACAATCTGCTGAAACTATAGCCTATCTCATATCTATTCTTATAAATAGATCCATACAAGAATCCTATGTCCCAACCATCTGGCGGCATGCATTCATCATCCCGCTCCACAAAAGTGGTAAAAACATAGACACAACCAATTTTAGACCCATAGCTAACTCTCTCCTCTCACTAAAATACTAGAAAAAACTATCCACTCACAACTCATGCTATACCTAACCCTACACAAACTCCTCTCCCCTACTCAATATAGTTTTCACCCCAGCCACAGTACCATGACCATCCTCCTATCCTTTCTTGAAACCATCAACCTAGCACGCCACAATGGAAATTACATATCATCACTGTTTATAGATCTCTCAAAGGCATTTGACACCATCTCCCACTCCTTACTCCTGTCCCAGCTCTCATACTTATATCTCTCTTCCTCTATCTTAGCCTGGTTCTCCAGCTACCTATCCAAGTGCCAACAAGCTGTCCAATGGAAAGAGTCAACCTCTCCTTTCTTAGCAACACCCACAGGAGTTCCCCAGGGATCTGTACTGGGCCCACTCCTCTTTAACATATTCATCAACAACTTCCACCGCTACAACTCTGAAGCCTCAGTTATCCAGTATGCAGATGACTCCACCATTATCTGCTCAGCCTACTGCCCCTCTGAACTGCTACTAAAAACCCAACTAGCCTTCTCCAAAACAGAATCCTGGATGGAATCCAATCAACTAGCCCTAAATGCTAACAAAACAAAACTAATGATTTTCACTCCTACCAAAAACTCCAGTTTCAACAGAAACTTATTTTCCAATAAAAGCCAAAACACCACCCCAGAAATCGTTCCCAGTACCAAGCTACTAGGCATCACCATTGATGAAAACCTAAAATTTGACTCCCACATTTACTCCACAATTAAGAAAACCCATCAAAAAATGGTCTCTCCAACAGACACAACCGTTACCTCAGTGCCTCAACCCGACAAACTCTCGCATCTACCTTCCTTCTCCACTCTCTCATGTATGGTGCTCCCATATTCTCCAACCTACAACTTGGCCTACATTCCAAACATGAATCCTGCTACCACAAAATTTGCAAATTTGCAACCAATTCTAAAAACTCATCTCATCACTGCCACTCCCTACACACCTTCAAATGGCTAGAAATTCCCTACTACCTAAAATACCTACAACTTACCACTGCCCACAAACTCATCTTCAAACCTGCAGAATGCCCTTCTCTCGCCACATTCTAATATCCTATACACCCAACTGCTCCCTCAGATCTGAGAGCTAAAACCTCCTACAAGTGCACAAACCCGCACATCCCACTGGCTATTTACTACTATCCTACACCATAGCTAAACTATGGAACTCTCTTCCTCCTCCACTATGCACTATACCAAACCACAAGAACTTCAAATCCATCCTGCTCTCTTGTCTGTCCCCCAAATGGGAATGCTCTTCTCATGCTTCTACCTAAACACCCCCTACTCTTAAATCCTTTACCCCTCTTTATAAGGATATATGATCAGTAGACTATCCTATGGTGCAACATCCAATTTCCTATTGTATTCAATTTATTCCCTTTTTGAGTTCTATTCTATACTCTATAAGGCTATTCAACTCTATTCTATATACATTAAGACTGCTCAAATGCTTTTAAATGAACTTTCTAAATCAATAAGTAACCTCTGTACTCTGTTTACTAGAAATGTTTAAATATTTCATACTGAACCATGACAAAGAAATGTATTTATTTATTTATTTGCATTTGTTTACCGGGAAGGTCCACTGGGTCAACAGGTACACATTTTCAGTGGAGGCCCAGGGAGAAAAGCTCCACCGTGATTTACAAATACATGCATTTGAATAACAAGACATCAACAACAATGGTTTTGTACAAGACAGACATTTGAATCGCAGACATCAACAACAATAGCATACTACAACATCAGGTTTCACAGTATAAATAATAAGATACTACAACATCAGGTTTCACAGTAAAATAATAAGATACTGCAATATCAGGTTTCACAGTATAAATAATAAGATTCTACAACATCAGGTTTCACAGTATAAATAATAAGATACTACAATATCAGGTTTCACAGTATAAATAATAGGATACTACAACATCAGGTTTCACAGTATAAATAATAAGATACTACAATATCAGGTTTCACAGTATAAATAATAAGATACAACAATATCAGGTTTCACAGTATAAATAGTAAGATTCTACAACACCAGGTTTCACAGTATAAATAATAGGATACTACAACATCAGGTTTCACAGTAAAATAATAAGATACTGCAATATCAGGTTTCACAGTATAAATAATGAGATTCTTCAATATCAGGTTTCACAGTATAAATAATAAGATACTACAATATCAGGTTTCATAGTATAAATAATAAGATTCTTCAATATCCGGTTTCACAGTATAAATAATAAGATACTACTATATCAGGTTTCACAGTATAAATAATAAGATTCTACAATATCCGGTTTCACAGTATAAATAATAAGATACTACAACATCAGGTTTCACAGTATAAATAATAAGATACTACAATATCAGGTTTCACAGTATAAATAATAAGATTCTACAACATCAGGTTTCACAGTATAAATAATAAAATCCTACAACATCAGGTTTCACAGTATAAATAATAAGATACTACAACATCAGGTTTCGCAGTAAAATAATAAGATACTGCAATATCAGGTTTCACAGTATAAATAATAGGATATTACAACATCAGGTTTCATGGCATAGGGTCATAGGTTAGTACTAAACTAACTGCCCTTGCAAGCCATTTTAAGCCTAGCCAATTATCCCTTGGGAGACTCAAACCCTGCACCTTGTGTTTGTAAGGCAAACACCTTAACCATTAGGCCACACTCCCTTAGTATCCACCTTCTGTTTTTTTCCAATGATGGAGTAATAGGAGAGAGATCAAGTCAGGCTATAGGTGGGGAGGAGCTAGGACATTAGCATAGCCACTGGGAGGTGAGATGTTGTTTCAAGGTTTTTTTGAAGAAAGAAGCATTACTAATGGTTCTGAGGTGAGGTGGGAGAGAGTTCCACAGTCTAGCAGTGGAAATGGAGTGGTGGAGAGTTTGACCAGCAGAGAGGTTACGTTTTCCCACTTGTAAAAGCATTTGATTTTCAGAGCAGAGAGGTCTTTTAGGGTGGCAAAAACTGAGCAGAGAGGAGAGGGACGGGCAGCTGGAGGGACTGAATATTAGTTTGTGGGCAGTTATTAGTTGTATGTATGTAAGATGCTGGGGATGTTCCAGCCAGTTTAGTTGCCGAAGAGAGGTACAGTGATGGGAGGAATGTCATCCATTAGTGATGAACTTAGCGATTTTGTTATAGCATGAGTCTAGTTTGGATTTAAGACTGGCCTGTATGTTGGTAAAGGGAGGAGCGCCATAAAAAAGTGTTGGTAGCAGGAAGTAGGAGGCAATGGATAGTTTTGAGGATTGATTTAGAAAGGTTTTGTGATGGCATAGCATGCCTAGTTTCTGGTGCACTTTTTTAATGTTGTTGTGTATATGCAAGTTGAATGTTAGGTATTCATCTATAGTGACACCTAGAAGCTTAGTATGTGTGACTAATTCAATAGTGGTGTATATTGGGAGTGAATAGGGAAAGAGTCTTTGTTTATAGTAGTGGACTTCTTAGGGGTGAATAACATTAGCTTGGTTTTCTTGGGGTTTAAGGCCAGGTGGTTGTTAGCCATCCATGTTTCAGTGAAACTAAGAGATGACTAGGTAAGTTTCAGGAGTTCAGGTGGTGCATTGGCAGTGTAGATGATAGTGAAATCATCTGCATATTGGACGACTGTGGCTTGAGTGAGAGAAGAGTTGAAGTCATTAATAAAAATGCTGAATAGCACAGGTCCTAAGATGGCTCCTTGGGGTACCCCAGTAATGATGTTGAGGAAAGGAGAAAAAGAGTTTAGCCACTTAGTAGCTTGTCTGTGAGATAGTTGGAGAACTGGTGTAGGGTGGAAGGAGAGATTCCTAAGTTGGACAGTTTTATAAGAAGAAGAGGGTGAAAGATAGTATCAAAGGCTTTGGAGAGGTTGAGAAATAGAGAGGAGACAAGTTTTCCGGTTGACATAGTCAAAGAAGTATATAAGGGCTGTAGTGGCACTATGTCCAGGTTGAAAACCATGTTGGTTTACTGTTAGTAGATTATTGCTAAGTAGAAAGTTTTGGAGTTGGTTGTGTATACATTTCTCCAGGATTTTTGAGATGGGAAAACAAATGGCGATGTGTTGAAAGTTGGAGATGTGTGTATTGTCACCGCCCTTCTGCAGTGAGAAAATGTAAGCTTTTTTCCAAATGGTGGGAACATAGGACTCTGTGATGGACGTATTACAAAGTAGGTTGACGGGGTAGGCAATGGAGTTTGCAGCTATTTGAGGGAATTTTGGGGGCAGGTCATCAGGGGCAGTGGTACAAGGCTTTAGTTTGAGTAGTAGTTTTTTTACAGTGGCAGTAGGGATAGGTGCTAGAGAGAAGTTATAAGAGTGGGGAATGGAGGTATTTGTAGAGGGGGCGTCTGATGGATTAGAGTGGTTCTGACGGAAGTTGGTGTTAAGATTGGCTATGATATCTATGAAATATGTGTTGAAGAGTGTGGCTATTTCAGTGGGGGGGTTTTCTGAGTTAGGGCAGGGGTTATTGTTTGACCCAGGAGATAATAGCTTGTTAATTGAGCTCCAGAAGTGTTTTGGGTTTTGTTTGTTTTGGTTTTGTAGATTGTGGCAACAGTCTTTTATATCTTTAATAACTAGGTGCTTCACTTGGTTGCAAAGGTGTTTGTAGGTTTTAAGGTCAGAAGGATTTTTGTGCTTCTGCCAAAGCTTCTAGGCTTTGTCTCTAGAGGTCATGTTCAGTTTAGTTGCTCCTGTGAGCCATGGGGTGTGTCTGGCTTTTACTCGTTTTAGCAGGAGGAGAGTGAGGTCATTTAAGATATTAAGGAAAGTAGAGTTGAAAAATTCAACTGCTTCATCAAGAGGGAGTATTTTTAAGGATCCCAGTTAAAGCTGTCTAAGTTTAAAGCAGAGGGGAAAAAATTTGATAGGTTTCTGGTATTTCAGTATTGATGTCTGTTTAATGGGGAAGTGGTTTACTTATTATAGAGGCAGGTAAGTGGTCGCTGATACTGTTAGGGAGAGTTCTGTACTGGATATTTTATTGGGTTCGGAGACCATAATCCAATCCAAGATTGTACCACAACTGTTGTTTTTGTTAGGTCTGGTAATGTCAGTAATTAGCTGACTATATATATAGTTATATAGGTTGATGCTTGTTGAGGAGTGTTGCTGGTAGACAGCAAGCTGATTAATATTAACATTGCCGAGGATTATAGTGTCTATGGTTACGTTGCTTGATGTCCAAGCTAAGATATCCTCTAGTATGAGAATATTGTCACCAGGAGGAATGTAGAGGATGATGATGCAGAGGTTTTTCCTGTCATTAATTTTTAGGAAGGTTATTAGGATTTCTGCTGTGGAGAAACTGGGTATGGTAGAGTTATATGGGATAATATTAAAGGTGTTGGGGTAGAGCAGTGCTACTCCTCCATCTTTTTTTGTGGCCTATCAGAGCAAAGGCAAGTGAAGCCAGGAGGAAGGAATTCTGAGTTTTTAATATATGGTTTTAGCCACTTTTCTGTGGTGGCAATATGGTCAGGCTTGTTATGTGTTATCCAGGAATGGAAGTTGTGGATTTTGTTTTGAATACTTTGTAGGTTAATTGTAGTTAGGTTTATGGTTTTGTAGGGGCTATGTAGGTTGAGAGATGAGGAGAGGGGACCTGGATTGGGATGGATATCTCCACTTAAGGATAGCTTAGAATGTTTATGTAGGATATTAGTGGGTTTTACTTTCTTTTTTATGTTATAGTGGAGGTATGTGGTATGGTATAAAATAGTATTGTCATTTATGGGAAAGAGTTTTAGTTTAAAGATGAGAATATTTTGTGGTGTGTATAGGTAACGAGAAGTGTTGGAGAAGGTGCTGAGAGGAATGGTTTCAGTGGAGGTTCTGGATGTGGGTTTGTAGTGGGGTAAGCTGTAGTAGAAGGGTTAGGGGGTAATAAGAGAATGAATGGTGTTAGTTTAATTATAAGTGGCATTTTATTAATGAAGGATGGTGATTGGCTGGCAGTTGATGAGGGGTGGAGTTAAGGTGAGAATAAATGTAACTGAAATGGGGGTGGGAGGGTGGGAATGAACCTCAGACACAGCATCGACAAGAAACAATCTGCAACAGGTAAGAACAAACTACCATTGTTGTAGTTTGCAGAAAGCTATCTCTAGAAAGGTCTAGCTGGCTGAAAATGCCTGAGCTACTGAATTATAGCTTGGAAGTATGCAGCCTAAGCACTGCCGATATTTGGTCCCTTTAGCAGAATTAAGCAAATAAACAGAGACATAAGTTACTGGGCTGGGAAACTGGGAAGTGGGATTAGTCTTAGGGAGCAGGAACAAATTTATCCCTATAATGGCCGTTGTTCCGGCACTGTGCACACCAAGTACTAGCTACAGAAAATCTTGCTATTAAGATTGGGTAAGATAAAGTAAAATAAAACACCTACAGTTTAAATTAAACAGAAGAGCACATGCAGGATGACTGATGGATGTCCATGCTCTGTAAAGATTCTATGATTATCAGATGATCTCTTAGCCACAATTGCAGGTAGGAGAAGGACACGGGAGTGGGCTTTAGAGAACTGGAGGAGGTAAAAAGAGAGTGAAAGAGTTAAAGGGAAGACTGGTCAACAGGGTAAGAACTAACTTCAATTAATAGCCTATGAAACTGATATTGCTACGTTCTGCAGTAAAACAAAGAAAGCGAGAGCAGAGAGCTGTGCAATGCTACTTGCATTAACCGTATCTTTATAACACGCATAAGCAAATGAAAACATCACTTAATAAGCAAATTCTACAGTAAGCACATTAGAGGCAGCAGTTGATACAAACAGATTATAAGGGGGGGGGGGTGTCTACCTCATAAAGCAGTAAATGCATTGTACAGTTTAACAGGGTAATACCTTGACTAGCAATCTCTTCGATTATAAATCCACTCAGTTATAAATCTACATTTAGGCTGCTAAACAGTGCTACACTTTTTAAATCAACCACATTTTATAGGGTTCAGAGTCAAGATATAGTTATACATGCCAAAAAACTGGACTATAACAGATATAAGGGGAGCTTACTTGGAGTGTGAGAACCAGCGAGGTAAATCAACTGGCTAAGCTGGGTCAGATTTAAAAAAAAATTCCTGTCTAATAAATGTTATCTTTGCCAGAGTTGCTCAAATGTTTGAAAATTAATTTTCATATGATATTTTCCTATCTAATATGTAACTTTATATTCTTCTGTAATGAATGTTATGCATGAAAGCCTCTGGCTTATTATATATATTTTAATACTGTATATTTTCAAAAATATGTAACCTCTATTGCCATGAATGTAACTGCTTGTGGAGCTTTTCTCCCCGGGCCTCCACTGAAAATGGGTTGCTCTGACCTAGTGGAGTCTCCCGGTCAACAAATTCAAATAAATAAATAAATAAATAAATAAATTATTACCCTGACAATGTCATAGCAAAATTCCATACATGGTCTGATGAAGCTTGGGTTTCACTACACGAAAGCGCTTACTCTTGTATTTCTGTTGGATGTAATAAATCGTTTGGACTTTTATCCGTTGTTTGCAGCTGCTTTTATTCATATGTGGTTAGTTCTCCTTTTTGTTTTCTGCATTTGCTTCCTGGGTTTTGAAAGGAGTGCTATTTAGCAGAGAGGTTTCTTCACTTCGTAACTAACAAAATTCCATACAGTTAGAAAGCTATAACATTCCCTAGCATCAATTAATTAAACTGGCTAGAGGAAATATTTTGCATTAAAACTTATTACAAGACACATACTTATGATATATAACTGCTAAATGTAAAATTAAAAGTAAAAAATATAGAGTGCAATAAAGCACTCTGATTGTACATGGAGGGTCTATATTAGAACATCAAAGCTTCAAAACTTCGAATGTTCTAATATTGAACCCTATTCAGCGAAAGCTAAAAATATCGAAGCAACAGAAAACCAAATTTTTTCCTAGGGAAAGAATTTTGTTGTCCGTTTTTGTTGCTTCAGTATTTTCAGTGCTGTGATGGAAAGTTACGGGTCGGGTTCAGGTAAGTGTGCAACTGAGTGTGGGTTAGGTTAGTTAGGTTTAGGGTGGGGTTAGGTATGTGTGCAATTGTGTGGACGTGAGGTTAGGGCAGGTTAGGTGAATTAGGGTTAGGGCGCGGGTTAGGTATGTGTGCGATTGTGTGGACGTGAGGGTTAGGGCGGGTTAGGGTGCGGGTCAGGTAAGTGTGCGATTGTGTGGACGTGAGGGTTAGTGCGGGGTAGGTGAGTTAGGGTTAGGGCGCGGGTGAGGTGAGTGTGCGATAGTGATGGACCTTAGGGTTAGGGTTTGGGTTAAGGTAAGTGGATAGTTAGTGTTGTGTGTATAGTTTAGTGTAGGTTTAGATGTAAGATTTTAGGTGTATGGTTGTGGATTGCTTTTTGTTTGGTGTGCTTGTGCTGTGTATATGTGTTTTGGAACAGCAATTTTTTTCCCTAGGAAAACATTCACTGTTCTGTATGTTCGATGTTTTCAGCTTTCACTGAATAGGGTTTGACATTAGAACATTTGAAGTTTTGAAACTTCGATGTTCTAATATAGACCTGTACATGGAACAGATATTATTGCAAGGTCAGGAAATGTAAGGCATCCAATAATATTGGTGCCATGCGCCCCTACATGTCTTACTACACATAAATGTGTGTGTCTGTGTGTGTTTGTATGCATGTGTGAGTGTGTGTGTGTGTGTGTGTGTGTGTGTGTGTGTGTGTGTGTGTGTGTGTGTATGAATGCCATAATATCGAAATTCACAATACCGAAAGCAAAACGACAAAATCTCAAAATACAGAAACTGCAGAAAACCAAAGCCCATGATGACAAAAAGTAGAATGGGAGAGCTGTTTTTCATGTGTAAAATTGGAAAGTATAGTATTTTGCAGTTTAAAAGTATCCTGTTGTAGTGTGCTGACTTGTAGTTATTAACGGAAGTTGGACAATGGTGCTGTGTGTCTTTAAAGATTTGTAGTGCAGCCCTTTGAGAGTAAGGTGGAGTTATGTAGACAGTTTTGTTCATGGAGACATTTTTGTAAGTTTATGTTATAGAAAAACAAATATAGGTTGTTGTAATAGGACTGTATGTGTTGTTGTGAAAGGCATGCTTACAGTGAAGGAATGTTGGTGTCTGTGTTCTATTCTAGGCAATGTACTGCAATGTAGAGAGGTAGTTGTGATGGAATGATATGTGTTGCTTGGAAGGCAGGTTTACATTAAAAGAATGCAGATGTCTCTGTTTTCCTTTTGTCAACATAGTGTGATCTCGGAGTTGGAGTATTAAACATGGAGGGTGCAAGGGGGCATATCCCCATGCTAAAGTGCAGGTTTAACTATCATATGATGTTTCATGGTTTTGAAATTCAGCACTGTGAGCTTCAATTTTCTGCAATTTCAATGTTTTGAGATTTCATTGTTTTGGTTTTAATATTGTGAATTTTGCTATTATGGCATTCCTTAATTCAGAATAGATCCATATATCTATACACATGTGTGTGTATATATATATATATATATATATATATATATATATATATATATATATATATATATATACACATACATAGATATACACCCTGAAGATTCTGTGTTTACAGAGAAATCCTGGTTTGCCTTTTCTTTGGAATATTCCTTTGGTTTACTAAAATGTTTAGAAATTTATTGTGTAGGTGCTGGAATGCTTGTGCTTTTACACACACACACACACACACACACACACACACACACACACGCACACACACACACACACACATATATATATAGATAGATATAGATATAGATATATGTATTTATACACACACGCACATAGATAGATAATAGATAGGTAGATAGATAGATAGATAGATAGATAGATAGATAGATAGATAGATAGATAGATAGATAGATAGATAGATCTTATGTTATACTAGTGTTTGTCATTAAATGGGGAGTGTTTGGCTATCTTCCTTCTGAGGCCTGGGCCTAGTTTTAATATAGCTTAAAGCAAATTTAAAAATGTTCAGCATTTCCTTATCTAACCAGAACTGTTTTTATGAGGGATGACGTTAAATACAAATGGACAGTAAACAAATATTGAGCATTTGCTGCAAATCAATGGCAAAATAATAATAATGTGTGTGTGTGTGTGTGTGTGTGTGTGTGTGTGTGTGTGTGTGTGTGTGTGTGTGTGTGTGTGTGTGTGTGTGTGTGTGTGTATGTGTGTGTGTGTGTATGTGTGTGTGCATATTTGTGTTGGTTTGTGTGTGTATATGTTTATACCTAATGCTAGAATTTGCATGTTTGGCATATGTTTTAAGAGATGGGCCAAAATATCCCCAAGAATTGCAGCATATGCTTTTTGAAGTGGAACTTTCAAAGTATATATTTATATATGTGATATTTAGTGATGCTCAAAGTGTATCAATAGTTTGAGACAGGTTCTATGAGACAAAGCACAGTGAGTTATCTACTTCTTAAAAAGACAAAAATCTAACCTTTTTTCATGTATATATGGACATGGACTTACAAGCTCTAAGTAAAATTATTCCTTTGTTGACCAGGGTAGTCCCATTAGGTTCGTGGCCTCTTTTCAGGGTAGATCCAAGGTGGCATTTATACTTATAGGGGAAATATGGCCAAGGCATTAGGTACTTTCCCTACTCTTTTGATAGGTGTGTGGGATGTTTTACATCTACCTGAGCTACCACCGACTCAGGCAGATGAGGCCTCAGTTTAACATGTCATTTGAAGGATGATACTTCCACATTAAGCTGTCCTGCAGTGTCTACAATCAAGCTGCATAGCATGACAACAGAACCCATAGCCTTCTACACTAAAGGCAAGTGTGCTTCTTGTTGCACTACTGACATAGGTTCATAGGAGATTATTAGGCTAATGGCTCAAGAGTCCTAATAAGCCTAGCTAGTTTTACCCAGATTTTTCCCAGTTTTCTATCCCTAGAGATAAGTTAACAAGGGTCAGCAAGTGGGGTTTTTCACTATATTTACAGACTGCCTCTGTCCATAATGGACATGGGAGCCACCCCAGGAGTGAATTTACAATTTCCCATCCATCTGTCCAGATTGGACTTGAAGATGGTCACAGAAGAGCTCCGCTTCACATGAATAGGAAGCCTATTCCAGAGGAGGGGCAATCTCTGAAACACATATCTGTCTCTCCACCATGATCTTTTCATGTCAGAGATGAGGTTTACATCTTTGCAGTGGGTAACCTTCATGCAGCTAGTTTTGCGACTGTGTAAAATTTCCATCCAGGCTGGGTCAGAGACTGTATTTCATGTCAAACATAGATCACCCATCAGAAATCAGTAGGAAAGTGAATACAGTGACAGGGCTTTCAGTCCACATATGATATGTTAGTTATACCCTGTGCTCAAACTGTTTCAGGTGCCTGGTGAGGTACGTGCCAAAGACTGCATTGTACTCGGTTATTGGTCTGATGAGGGCTGAGTACATTGATGCTATGACATTCTTTTGATCTGGCTGGGATACAATTTTTTTTTAATACTGTGTGAAGCTAAATAACCTTTGCATGGAAAATGAGCTATATATATCCATAAAAAGATGAAAAACACATAAAAGTGAACATCACTACAATTTGAACCTTTTAGCTATTTATCACAGAGAGCAAATCATTGTCTTTCCTTTTTTTGATTTCACGTGTGTATGTCTGAGATGAGAGAAAGAGAGAGAGAATATAGTGAAATGCAGGATAGCCTCGTACAGAGTGGTTTAAAATTGTTTAGATTTATATCATAGGTTCATAGGTTCATAGGCTGGTACTAGGCTATCGGCCCAAGGGCCTATACAAGCCTAGCCAAAAGAATTCCCTGGATATTTCTTCCCACAATATTTACTTCCCTGGACCCCTGTCTAGCAGGGCAACTGACGTGATCCCCGGTGTGAATTTCCTATCTCCCATCCAATCATCAAGGTTCCTTTTGAAGAGGGCCAGGGAGGCGCTCTGCTTGATATGTATGGGCAGTCTATTCCAGAGTATGGGGAGTCTCTGGGTCAGGAACCTATCACTCCAGCATGTTTTGTTCATTGTGATGACAAGGTTTAGATCTCTGGAGAGTGTGGCTCTGAGGGATTGGGATTTCTTTAAGTGGAGCATGTCCAACAGCTCAGGGTTTGACATGGCCTTGTATGTTAAGCAGAGATCACCTCTGAGTAGACAATATGCCACAGAGTATAGCTGGAGTATTTTTAGACGGTCAGCATAGGGTATCTCCTTTAGGCCTGTGATTCTTTTAGTGAGTTATTTCTGCAGCCTTTCCAGCTGTTGCAGAACATAATTTTTTCTTAGAATATTTTGGGATGTTAAATAACTCTGTCATAGATGATGTGAGCCAAATATCCTGAAATGGGTGTTTGCAAAGTGAAGACTTTAACAAATCTTAAATTTTTAACTTTATAATACAGATTACAAATAGAGGCAAGACTAATTGAAATAAAATGAATCTTCTAAAATGTACTAGGTTTGAGTTTTGCACAGTTTGTGAATCAGAATTTCCATGTTGTGTTTGGTAAGTGACAGTCACATTGAGGTAGTGCAGGTTAAAAGACTACAAATACTGCTGCACATGTTATTATTACAGACTGTAGAGTAAGTAATCAAAAGTAATGCTGCATTTCAAGATGTGCTAATTATCTCATTCCCAATGTGTCACCACAGTCATTGGACTAACAGATCTGATGCTCCAAGAGGAGATTTGTCCAGTGTTTCATGCCCACACCTTTTTATTGGAAGAAACCAAACTGAGCAGGATCTCTGCCATTCAGTCCCTTCATGAAGTACCTGATGATCCCTCAGCTACATATTTGTAATACAGTCATGGACAGCATTTAGGATAACTGCAGCTCATCTATAATGCAGGAAAAAAAAAAGATCCATCTGTTGCACTAACCCAACAAAAGTAATTATGTACATGTGAAGAGGCACAGGGGTAAGTGCCCACCTATGCAGCTACAATTGTCATTATACTGATGACTCAGAACAGACAGAGTGGCAAAAATTCCAGTGTCTGCATTCAGGAAGATGTTGAGGGACACAGAGTCAGGATCTCAGGTACAGAATAAGCTTACTGCAGCAATTTGGAGGGATTGCATACAGAGAAATAGCAAATCCAGAAACAGAGCATGCAAGGCACCTTTATGGATGTCCTTGCACGTGCAATGTTTTATGTTTATTTTCATGTTAATATTAGGGCTGTACATTGGTAGATGCAGCAAAATGAAAGGGCTTGTCCATCTATCCAAGTATCCATCTATCCATCCATTTTTTTAAACTTCTTGTCCTGGTGAAGGTCACAGTGGCAGCAAACTGTTGAGTCCAGACCAGACTTCTCTATACCTGTCAAAGTCAAAGTCAAACTTCATTGCCATTGAGAACTATACCACAGTGTAGTTGAACAAAATTGTGATGCTTCGCTCTCAGTACAAAAACATACATACAGAGAAGAAGAATAAAATAACATAATAAAAATAAAAGTAAAAACAGAATAAAATTATAACATAATTGACCAGACACACTTTACATATAAATAGAATTGAGTAAAAACATATGCATGACATTACTATAACACCAGAACTAAGCAGCATATGGAATGGACAGCATGAATACTGCACATTTTGATTTATATTGCACTTCATACTGTACTTCCTACAGTAAGGTAAGGTGTGAACGAACGTTAAATATACACATCAGTTAGTTATTGCACATGAAAAAGCTTAATACTTATAGTGCAACAAAGCTTGGTTATGTAAGGATCTGTACAGTCAGATAAATAGCATAACTATGTATAACTATGTGGTAGGAGGGGAGGAATGCATTAACAGTCTCCTACCTCATTTTTCAAAAGAGTTTAGTAGTCTGATGGAGAGAGGAAAAAAACTGTTGTTAAGTCTAGAAGTCCTACAGTGCATAATTCTGTATCGCCTACCCAAGGAGAGCTGGGAAAACATATTGTTTGCAGGATGCGAATTATCATTTTATATCTTCTTGGTTCTACTGATGCAGCATGATTCATGTAGATCTTCCAGAAATGCAAGAGAGGAACCAATGATTTTCTCTGCTGCCTTTACAACTCGCTTAAGAGCCTTACGATTGGAGATGTTACAGTCCCCATACTAGACAGTGATGTTATTGGTAAGGATGCTTTCAATGGTATCCCTGTAAAAAGTTTGGAGGATGCTCTTTGATAGTTTTACCCTCCTCAGTTTCCTTAGGAAGTGCAAGCATTGCTGAGATTTTTTGACCATGTAAGTTTCATGGACTGACCAGGACAGGTCCTCAGTGATAAGTACTCCCAGAAGCTTTGTACTTTTGACCCTTTCCACTGTCATACCTTTAATCTCTAGAGGTTGGTGTAGTTCTTGAGTACTTCTGAAATACACAATCAGTTCCTTAGTCTTGCTAACATTCAGCGCTAAGTTGTTGTTGTCACACCAGTCCAACAGCTGTTCAATCTCGTTCTTGTAGGCCATCTCTTCTCCATCTCTGATCAGACCTATGATGGTGGTGTCATCCTCAGATTTGATGATTTTAGTGGACTCATGTCTGGCCATGCATTCATGTGTCAGCAAGGTGAATAGGAGATGACTTAAGATTCATCCCTGTGGTACACCTGTATTCAGGGTTACGCTTTCAGAACTGTATTCACCCACGCAATCCCTTTGAGGCCTTTCTGTGAGGAAGCCTAGAATCCAATTACATAAGTGGGAGTTGATGCCCAACTGTAGTAGTTTCATTATCAGATTCGGAGGGATGACAGTACTGAAGGCAGAACTGAAGTGTATGAATAGTAGTCTTGTGTATCAGTTCTTACCTTCCAAGTGGGTCAAAGTTTTGTGGACTGCTAGGGAGATGGCATCCGCTGTACTACGGTTTGTCCTGTATGCAAACTGCAATGTGTCCAGAGTCACTGGTATGCTTGTGACTATGTGATCTTTAACTAGCATCTCAAAGAATTTCATCATTGTCGAGGTTAAAGCCACTGGCTGGTAGTCATTTAAAGTTGTTGGTTGTGGTTTCTTGGGTAAGGGAATGATGCTCATCTTATTGAAGCATTTTAGTACACTGGCTGGTTGTAGAGAAGTATTAAAGATGTCCATGAGTACTAGTGCAAAATCCTTTGCACATTCCCATAGTACCCTACCAATGATGTTATCTGGGCTAGCTGCTGTACTCGGGTTGACTTGTTTCGAGGTTCTGATGATATTAGTTGTGTTCAGGCTCAGCACTGCTTCATCCTTGTCAACAGGTAGTTTATTTTCCACCATTTTGTTATCTGCATCAAACCTGCTGAAGATGTTCAGTTGGTTCAAAAATTCAGTGCTGTCATCCCATGAGGCTGATGCAGGTTTGTAGTCAGTAATGGTTTATATGCCCCTCCATAAACTTCTGGTATCCCTCTGGTTGCTAAAGTGGCCCTGGATCTTCCTGCCATAGGTTATCTTCACATCCTTAATACCTTTGTTCAGTTTGGCTCTGGCAACCCTTAGAGCATCCATGTCATTTGATCTGAATGCTACGTCCCTAGCTTTTACGAGCTTGTACACATCACTGGTTAGCAATGGCTTTTGGTTTGTCCGTATGGTTATGCACTTGGTTGTTGCATCATCCACACATTTTGAGATGTAGTTTGAGACTGACTCTAGTATGTGTCCAGGTCAATGTGGTTATCTGTCATGGCTGCCTCTCTGAACACTGACCAGTCCATGCACTTGAAGAAGTCTTGTAGAGCTGAGACTGCTCCTTCAGGCCATAGCCTTATTTGTTTTCTAGTTGGTTTGTTGGTTTTCAGTAGTGATTTATATGCAGGAACCAGCATGATGGCTAGGTAGTCAGAGCTACCTAGATGTAGATAAGGTGCTGCTTGCTTGATGTTGGTATATACCTTATCCAGTGTATTTACCCCTCTCGTGGCAAAGTCCACATGTTAGTGGTAATGGGGGTAATACTGTCTTTAAGTTGGCCTGGTTAAAGTCCCCTGCAATTACTATTGCAAACTCTGGGTTGCTGTCTTGAACATCACTTATAGACTGATAGAGAATGGACAGGCTTCATTGGTGTTTGCATTAGGTGGAATGTAAACTGACGTGATACATACTCCATTGAACTCTCTAGGCAAGTAGAAGAGTTTGCATTTTAAGAACAGAAATTCAATGTTCTCTGAGTAGAAAGAGTTAGCCACTTCACAGTTACTACACCAGCTGCTATTTACATATATACACACACATACACCCTCCTCGAGACCTCGAGACTTGCCACAGAGTGATTGAATTCTGTCTGCTCTGAATAATGTCACGCCCTCTGCATTTACTATGCTTTCACTAATATTAGGATTAAGCCATGTTTCAGTATATATATATATATATATATATATATATATATATATATACATACACACACACACAAACGCACACACACACACACACACAAACACACAGACACACATATATGTAGGTTTACTATTTTTTACTAGCAATATGTTGAACGTGAAAATAATTTGCATTCAACATATTGAAACCAAAACTCAAAAGTCAAAAAAAAGAAGTCACAATGTCGAATCTGCTGATCAAATTCAGCAGATTCAACATTGTTTCTGAGCACATCATGTGATGTCCGTATAGGATCTCAGTTAAAGTAAAGTCCTATAACTAACATCACATTTTTTCAGGGGTACAACCCCCCCACACCCCCTGCTAACTATAGATTCCAACTCCAAGATTGCACTACAGTGAGGAAAGGGATGAATTTCCCAAACCTCACTGTACCACAATCTCTGTACAGTTCATCGAATTTATATTAGTGAATGCACAGTGCATTCGCTAATATAAACTTTCAAACATTGAGCTGTTCAGTCAGATGAAAATTCGAACATCTGTATTTTGAAAATCTTGAGATTTTAATAGTAAGCCATATATAATATATATATATATATCTATATATATATAGATAGATAGATATATATATATACACACACACACACACACACACACACACACACACACACACACACACACACTTTACATTCAGTTGCTAGTAGTGTGACAAATGCTGCATCAGATTACAGTTAAACAGAACACGCAGCTACTCGTTACAGTGGATCTGATATGCCAATAAAATTCAGTAGAAGATTCATGTCATGGGGTTAATATGCAGACCACTGAATCCTGATGCACAGTAATCACTACATCAGCCCAATAGATGTTGACTATAAATGACACTATCATTACAAATTTTCAAGACTTTTACTAAGAAAATATTTTATTGTGTGGGTGTAAATCCACATGCATTCTCTATATGGACCACAACTCCTTACTTAAAGTAGTAAATCCACTGTCACAAAATTTTGGAGGAAAGGCAAAGAACACCTATACTGAAAATGTGTCATATTCACTATCTACAAAACATTGTACCACAAAAAAAAAGACAAATCAAACTGCAATGACAGTTTGGACAAGTTAGAAGTCATTAATCCTTATGAATCTGAAACAAGAAAGACCTCCAAATTAACCAGAAAACTAAAAAAACAAGAACTCAAATGAATATTCCCAGTGAATACTAAATAGTAAATAAATAAATAAATAAATTTAATAAATAAAGTTGCATTCTGTTAACCTTTTCTTCAGTGTATCTGCTGCAATAAAATTCTCATTCTTAGGTTCATAGGTTCATTAGTATATACTAGGCTAATGACCACTGGAGCCTTTATAAGCCTAGCCATGCAACCCAAGTGTATCTCATAACTTATTGTGCCTTAGAGGTTATTTTAAGGGTTGTATGTTAATTAGGGCATGATTTATTGGCTACCTTTGTCCATCACGTTGGGAGGTGGGAAGTTACGACAGGTGCTGCAGAGAGTGGGAAGAGCACATTGGTGAAACAGATAAAGATTATCCACAGCAATGGTTTCACAGCAGAGGAGCTTATGAACTTTAAGCCAGCTGTCCTAGACAATCTTCTTGGCTCCATGAAATTTGTTCTGCATGGAATGGGCATACTGTCGATTGATGTGGAACACACCAGGAACAAGTCGATTGGTTTGTGACAGCCCACATCTGAGGAAGTGCTAGAAACGAAAACAAAGTGTTTAATACTTTAATGTGTTTTGTTGTTTTGTGGCTTTTACCATTAAACGGAAGTCTGCCTACATTTCTCTCCGTGGCTTTATTGTTTCGCTGAACAGTGGCATCCACGTTCATTCTTTGGTTTATAATGACATTTCAATTACATTGAAAAAGTATGACTTACTGCAACTGGAATTTCCTTGGCCTACTCTAGTTCTTCCTATTCCAACAGTAGTGTAACTAGGGTGGGGTCAATGGGCCAGTCTCACCAGGTGGGAAGCATTAGGGAGCATGATCAGTAGAAGCCAATCTTCGATAATACAGTACTGGCATTTGGATGTAGGTATTTGCATTCATAACAAAAGCAGTTTAGCAAGCTGCGTGTGGTAAAGCACTGAGGAAACAATCTAGCAGTTTGCTATAGTTTAAAAAATTAGAAGAGATTTGTTTTTTTGGGTTTTTTTTTTTTGCTGCCTTTTAACTAAATAGAAAGGGTGCACCAGACGGGAGATGGTCCTAGATACCAGAATGACTTTGGAGGATGTTTTTATTACACCCTGTAATATAAGAGCAACCACGCAGTAAACTGAGCATAACATCTTTATTAACACTGAAATTGGTATGCAGTAAACTGAGCATAAAATCTTTATTAACACTAAAACTGGTTGCTCCGTTACCATACATTGTCTTGGATTACTTTTGTTTATTTTATTTGGCAACGGAGTATTTGTCTTGTGGGGTGTGATCTGCTTATTCACAGCCTGTACTATGTCGGTCGGCCAGCCTGTGGCTTGTAAGAAGACAGATAGATTCTATAAAGTTCATCAATCTAACAAATTGCTTTATTTTCTAATCCCAGATCTGGACCAGTACTGATGTCAGAGGGCTCAGGTAAGTAGGCAACAAAACACTCCTTGTGTTACATTTGGTTGGGGACACACGGATGATGTGCCAGTCAGCTGCAGAGAAATATGCCTGTTGTAAATCCCTGTGGGCAAAGAAAAGCTCACACTGCCATGCCCAGAGCTTTAATAACCAAGTACATGGAGGCAAAAGAAATAATGAGCGTAGTGCTTAGTGTACAGTACATGCTTGGATAACTACAACATGTAGACATTTGCTACAGCATGGAGGAAATCCCGCATGCTACTGTAGTCACATTTATGCTCCAGTATGCATTTTAGTCAATGTTCCCTAGACTCTGTATAGGGGGCAGTGGTCCACACACACCATTTATAAAGACACTGTCCATTGTGTACCATACCTCTAAACCTTTTAATGCAAGAAATCTGGGCAAAGCCTAAAATAATGGGGGGACAAAGGCCCAGAACTAGGGACAGATTTTATATATTGGTCTTATAAACTTAGAAAGCTGATAGAATAACAGGATTTGTGTTTGCATACATTTTCTGAAAGATATGAAGTCTGAAACTCAAATATATGTAATTATTTAGTCATTATTGAGTAACTTCAATCTTCTGTGTTTTGCCAGAGACACACAGATTTTATGACAAACAGCCAAATATTTGGGGTAAAACTCTGGACATTCTGCAAATATCTGTACAGTTAAGAGGTATGTTGCGCACTGCATTTTTACTGCCACTGACATGCCCACTGAGCAGCCTGCTGCTGATGCCTGCATACTGTCTTCTGTTTCATGTTGCCTTGAGGGTCATGGACATTCTTTTCCTCCTATGCATTTGGTTATTGAAGTTGTGGGCATGGCACCACAACCTTCTGTTTAACCACAGGGAATTCACAATAGCCATATTTTCATACAGCTGAATGTCACTTCAGTTATGTGTTCCAAATCAAATGTACCACAGGGACATGCCTCTCTGCCTAGGTGCCTGAACCCGATTTCAGCAAATGCTGCTGCAGCTAAACATTTTATAAAAACTAATCCCTCCCTTTCTGATAAGGATGGGAAAACCATTGACAGATTTGGGAAATAGTTTATATTTCTGCCACACCTATATTAGAATTCTTAATTGCCAAGCTTGTATGTTAAAGTTTTTGCCGATGCTCCTGGAACTGTTATGAGAAGTTTTGTGTGATTACATTCTCAAAATGTACCTGAGAATGTTAAAACTGTAATTTGGAATAATCCTTTGGATAGGGAAGTTGTTTATGGACCATCTGCTGCTCCTATGTCCTGAAATGTGATTAGAAAGGAAAACTGATTCAAGGGATTACTCAGATTGTTCAGCCTTTTTTCTCTACATTAGTTAAAAGTTTTACACCTATCTCAGGACCTTTACAAAAAGCAAAATAACAGAAACACACACACAAAAAAAAAAAGTAAAACAGAACTTCTTAGAAATACAAACAAAAACGTTTTAAAAGAACACCAAACTTTTATTCCACTAGTTTAGTAAAATAAACAGATCCAACAAAATTCTGGCAAGCAGACATTTAAAAAACAAAAGGAAAGGGGAGCTTCCCAGAAACTAGTTCAATACAACAAGATTTAATCACTATCTAAAAATTGTACCATTCCCCCGTCCCCACCCTTGCAAGCCTGTACACGTTTCCAAAATCTGGATCTCCATTTATTCTTTGGCAACAGATAACCTCAAACAAATGAGTTCTAAGAATTATCCATGAGGGTACAGACAGAAGAGGGAGTCCTACCTTCCTTTTCAGTGGATTTTTTTCTCTTCTACCAGATCAAAGTTATTTTTTCCCTCCTTTCATTTAACATTTGTGAACTCACTTCATCATAGAACCTATTTTTCTTTCTTTGACATGGAAAGGTTTCCATTCAGAAATGGTTGTTACCAAAGAAAGAAGCCTCATGAAGTCTTCTAGATCTTTCCTTTCTCAATTACTCTGGGAAAGTTCTGAAGTGCAAAATGCTATCCCTTCACAATCTGTTACTTCTTATTCCACCATTTCATTTTATTGTTAACTATAATTTAAAGAGCCCTTATAAGCATATTCCTATAGTCTAAGATGTTAAACTTTTTTAAAAGTTTTTCTGTGTTTGCATTATACTATCAGTTCTCTGCATTACCCTTTGGGTTATGCACTTCTCCAATGCTGCTCACAAAGTGTCTAGCTCCAGTTATGGCCTACTGCAGACTGTAAAGCCTTTACATTTGTGTTCTTATTTAGATGACTTGCTTATTTTTTCAGTCTTTTTCAAAGTGTCAGGAATCCCTTACTTGGGTAAGAGATATCCTTCACAAACTGGGTTTCAAGGAAAATATTCTATGGTCACATTTGGCTGCTTCCCATAGGATTATATTCCTTGAATGACTCCTATATACCTTAGTTCAAATAGCTTTTCTTCCATAGAAAAAGTACATCTATATCTATATCTACTACTATTCCAGTGTTTTTCCACTCAGTTCAGGACTTCATCAAGGGGATTTCTCAAGATTCTATGATTCATGGCGTCTATGACTCTCTTGATTCCCCAGCCAGTCTCCACATGGAAAAATTCAATGATCTCTACTATCAGGTTGGTATCAACATCAGCATACCTTGATATTTCAATTTTAAGTTTTGGGATTTGTAAAAACAGAAGCACAAGTGATTACAGACAACAGCACAGTGATGTGGCATATAAACAAGTAAGGGGGTTCCAGCTGTTGCCTTCTGTGCAAATTAGATATGGTAAACTGTGATATAGCAATCTGGCACTATCACACTCTACAGGCATCTTACATTCCATAAGAGAAAAACACTGAGGCAGACAAGCTGAGCAGGATCACAACAGACCCTCAAAATTGGAAATTGAATTAGGAGGCCTTCCAGGATTTGATCCAGCTGTAGGGAGCTCTTAAGTTAGATCTTTTTGTCTCAATTCACAACAAATGAATGGTAAAGTTCCACACTACAACTCCTTCCATGAAGACCTAGAAGGATGTTTGTTCTATGTTCTTTTGGCAAGAATGTTCATGCATACATTTCCTGTCTTTCTACTGATATCCAGGATTATTGAGAAGATTCAGAAAAACACTTTCAAGGATCACAGAGGTGGCTCCTTTTTTGGCCCAGGTAGCAGTGGTTTTCCCTACATTTGGAAATGGACAAGGGCAATTACCACAAGCTTCTTCACAGACACAAGTTATTCACACTAAATATAGATTATATGATGCAGCCCAACTTAAAACAATTTCAATTAGCTGCCTGGGTGATAGAGTTTTAATACCATTTAAGCACATATTTTCAGAGAAAGTGTAGCAGGTTTTAAAGCATGCAAAAGGACTACCTCTAGGAAGCCATATATTAATAAATTAAAAAAAAAATTCATTTGGGGCCAAAATAAAAACTAAGACCATTTTAAAGCTAGTTTGTCTATGGCTTTACAATGTTTGAGTCAATTATTATCATCTGCCCTTTCTTAATGCTATACCAATGTCCATTTGTCAGCCATTTCAGTATGTCTGCTCATGGATTCACCTCTTTCAACACATTCTTATATCAAAATGTTTTTGAAAGGAGTTCTGCATACCCATTCTCCTTTAGATATTAATTTTATTTTGGAAAACTACCCTTGCTCCATTTGAACCAGCTCATAAGGATGATGTGAGGTTCTTAAGATGGAAAATAGGTTTGCTGATTGTTCAGACTTCTGTAAGAAGAGTGAGTTAAAAGCTTTCATGTTTTGTCAACTTTATCTCATTTTCAACAAAAATAGGACTTATTTGAACTAATCCTTCATTTACGCCTAAAGTGGTGTCTGGATTTACTTTTACCCATGCTAGCCATCTCCTGGTATTCTTTCTAGAAATGAGGGAATATGGATTCTTCATTATCTGGATGTCCACAGGCAACTCAAATGTTATATTGATAGAACTTCAGAAAACTCAAACTGGCACCCAGCAAATAAACTTTAAACCAAGACAAAGGCGGGTACCACAGAAAAGGAGCTCAGTACATCCTTGCAGTTGAAAAATAGATCTGGTTTAAGAGTAGTTTAAAAACATGAACTCATTTAACATCACAGTTAATTGTAACTAAGGTGTAACTTGCAAAGTGCCTTGTGCATTAAAGCATCAAAAGTACATGAAATAAGTTTCACATTATAAAAACACAAAGAACATTTAAAAGAGCGACAGTATAAAATGGTGACAGTACATAAAAATACCATGTTTAAAACGTCTGATTCTGTTAAAATTCACTAGTTTATGAAATGCATGTTAAAACATTAAAATGTATTTCTCCCTCTAGTGGTTCTTCTGTAAAATTACATATTTACTGTGCAAAGTGCCTTGTGCATTAAAACATTAAAAATACATCAAATAAATTACACATTATAAAAGCACAAAGAATATTTGAAAGGTGACAGTATGAAATGGTGACAGTACAAAAAATGACATAGTATTTCACAACTTAGCATATTTAACTAAATAAAATGTTTAATTCTGTTAAAATTCACTAGTTAATAAAAAACATGTTGAAACATTAAAATGTGTTTACTGCCTCTAGTGGTTGTTTTGCAAGATAGATAGAACTAAAAGCCTGAAAAATTATCAGTTATTTACTTCTTAGGGAGGGATGTTTGAAGTAACAGCAAGCTGTGTCAAAGCAGACGATTTCCAAATAGTTGCCCAATGCAATCTCTTTTTTGTTATTCCCATCAATACAAGGCAATTCTGGGCAGAGGAAGAGCACATCCTAAGATGTCTTTCACTTCATCAGTTGCTTTTTGGAAAAGCATGGACTTCGGAAGTACACAAGAGACATCAAGTTGGTCCTCTGTATATAGTTTCAGAAAGAACTACAAGCTAGACATGTTTCCAAGTCTAGAGCAGGCTTTGCACCCAAGTCCTTCCTAGATCCTGTCTTTAAGCCGTATTGTTCATAGGTTCATAGGTGTGTACTAGGCTAATGGCCCTGGAGCCTTTGCAAGCCTAGCCCATTGGATTACCCTGGCATCGTGCCACCCGACCTTAGTTCCCAGTGCCTCGGTTGAGTAGAGCCACTGGAGTGATCCCCGGGATGAATTTTCTATTTCCAATCCACTCATCAAGATTTCTTTTGAAGAAGGTCAGTGAGGTGATCTGTTTGACATGTGTGGGAAGTCTATTCCATAGCATAGGCAGTCTCTGGGTTATGAAACTATCCCTCCAGCACATTCTATTGATTGTAGTAATGAGGTTGAGGTCCTGGAGTGTGTAGTGAGGAGGGATTGGGATTTCTTTAGATGTACCATTTCTAACAGAGCTAGGTCAGACATGGCTTTGTAGGTCAAGCAGAGATTGCCTCTAAGTAGGTGATATGAGACAGAGAATAGTTGGAGTTTTTTGAGTCTGTCCATATAAGACCAGTGTTTAAAGCCTAGGATCCTCTTTGTGAGGTACTTTTGCAGCCTCTCCAGTTGTTGCAGGTGTCTAGTGAGGTACATGCCAAATGGGGCATTGTACTCGATGACTGGTCTAATGAGGGAAGAGTAGAGGGAGACAATGACCTCTTTCTTCCTGGATGCAAAACTTTTAGTAATAAGATGTGCCACATAGAATGGCTTTCTGACCACAGCAGCAGTGTGGTGGTCAAAAGAGAGATTGCTGTCAACATGTGTCCCCAGATCTCTTATAATGCCTTCTGTGTTCAGTGGACTATCATCAATGTGGTAATTCATGGGAACTGGGTTTTTTCAAAGGGGATGATGACACATTTTTTGGTATTGAGCTTAAGGCCATGGTTCTGACACCCGTCGTTAGTCTCAGTGAGGCCTTTCTGTAGAATGTCAATATAACTTGGGGAGTTAATAATAGCTCCCAACTTGCAATCATCTGCAAACTTTGTCAGCCAGGGTCCCTTTGTGTCGGCCTGGACTTCAGAGAAGTAGATACCAAACAGGAGAGGACCCAGGACCAAACCCTGTGGGACTCCACTCATGACTGGTTGGCAATCTGACTTGCAGTCAGTTACTTTCACACTGTGGGTTAAATCTGTGAGCCAGATTTCAACCCACCAAGTGATATAGGGGTTGATGCCTAGCTTAGTGAGTTTTTCTATGATTCCTGAGTGGGAAATGGTATCAAAGGCCTTGGCTAGATCAATATAGGCTGTATGAACCAGCATGCCTTCATCCACACCTCTGTTGACTGACTCAAATAAGTCAACCAAGTTGAGCAGGCATGATCTGCCCTTCACAAAACCAAACTGTGTGGGATCCAGAGTTTGGAGATTCCCTATATTCTTGTTTATTAGGGCCATGATGATGCGTTCCATAGCTTTGCATATCAGACTTGTCAGGCTAATGGGGCGATAGTTCCCAGGGTCTGTAGTCACTTCTCCTTTGTGGAGAGGGATGACTGTAGCAATGTGCCATTTGGTAGGGACAATGCCTGAGGTGAGGCTGTGATTGGACAGGGTGCACAGATGAGGCGCCAGTTCACTCTGTAGTTCATGTAGAACACAGCCAGAGAAATTGTCAGGTCCCATAGAAGCTGTATTCTTGGCCTTGGATAGTGCTGTTTTAACCTGTGCAGCAGTAATATGGGGTTCCTGGCAATGGACTGGTATTGCTATTGGTCCTTTGGGGTGGTTAAAGTTGGCACTGAATCTGTTAACCAGTATATTGGCAATATCTGTTGGCTCAGTATAGGAGATACCATTGTGCAGTAACTCAGACCAAGTCTGGGTATTGCCATGGAGATTCTTTACATAACTATAGAAGGCCTTGTGGTTGTCGTTACTATCTGCTGCAATTCTGTTTTCATAGCTAGCTTTAGAGGATTTGATGAGGGATCTCAACTTTTTGTTGAGGCAAATAAGGAAGTTTTTCCAATCTTGGGACTTCACCTGCCTATATAGCTAAGTCTACCTCAGCAGTGATCAAATGATCAATATAGTACTATTGTGTGAGTAAATGTACCATAACAGTAGATTTCCAAATGATAGCTACTGCAGTAGCAGCTCCTTTCCTTCATCCCATTATTTTGTCTGATTTTTGTTTCCAGAGTGTGGGCTTTGACATTTATTTACCCAGCATTGTCCTGTTTTAGAGATGTAGCTTACCTTTTTCAGTTGGCATGAAAGCTGTAAAAGTTTTAGCACACAGACAACAGATTTTCTACAGCTCTTACCAATGATCTGGGAACATGGAATGTGCCCTTAAGCTTTGGAAGCCAGCTGGCTGTTACATCTTATGCTCGATATAAACCATATAGTTAAGGCTAATACAGTAGTGATCACTGAAATATCTACTGTTATGGTAAGTTTACTTGTACAACTGTGTTTTCCACATCTTTGCAACATAAGCAGCATATGGTGTATCACCTGCAGGTTATTGTAGCTGTTAATGAGCAGCAACTCTTTTTGCTGAAATTGTAGTGGCCTTGGTTGGATATAGATATGAACAAGTTCCAGTATAGCTGGATCTTTATTAAGAGTTATAGATTTCAGGATGTACAGGTTTAAACATCCATCCATTTTTAGTTTTGTAGAGCAGTGCAATAATGTGGGTGGCCATGGTGGTGCAGTGGTTAGCACTGTCGCTTCACAGCAAGAGATTCTCCTGTTCCATCCTTGGCTGGGGTGCCTTCTGTGTGGAGTCTGCATGTCCTCCCTGTGGTCGTGTGGGTTTCCTCCGGGTGCTCCAGTTTCCTCCCACATCCCAAAGACATGCTGCAGGTGGATTGGACACTCTAAATTGGCCCTAGGTGTGAGTGCATGTGTGTGTGTGTGTGCCTTCTGTGGAAGGTTGGGTGCCGGGCTGGCAACTCGACACTGTAAAACTCCACTGCCAATCATGAGCGGACAGGTGATTCGCTGTGGCAACCCCTAACCGGGAAAAGTCGAAAGAAGAAGAAGAGCGGTAGAATAATGTGTTCTGTTAGGTATGTTTTATGCATGTTTTGCTGCTGTGTTACATGTGCAATAATATGAGTGTTTGATTTTATTTGCAAATATTAATAATATCTGAGGAGTATAGTAGCAATGGAAGGAGAAGCGATCTAGGTGTGGTGTGATATTAATGATGAGTCAGGTATAGCATTCCAAGTTTTTTTTTTATTTTGCATATTATTTAGTCTACATGAAGATCAGATTCTGAACGTTGGTTAAGATTAATTGCTAGTAGCTTGGTATGAGATACCTTTTGTATAACAGAATTCTTTTTTGTGACAATATTGAAAGTGCTTGTTTCTAGATGAGTGACAGGATGAGCTTAGTTTGAGGCATAAATCATTAGCTGAGATTTTGATAAGTATTCAATATTGTGAAGTGTTTCTTGTGCAGAATGTTGGAACTGGGTGATTATTTTTCCTAAGCAGATGATGGCTGAGTTGTCTGTATACTGAGCAAGAAAAGAGTTTATCATAACTTTTTATATATGTTGACTAGAAGTGGACTTAAGATGGGTCTTTGAGTTGCACCCACTGTTATTGTACTAAAAAGGAACTTGAGTGTTGCTATTTTGCAGCTTGTGATCTATTTGTTAAGTGTTTATCCATTTGACAATCTTTTCACTGATATCTATATATTTTAATTTTTGTAGATGTAGCTGATATGATATTGCATTGAAAGTCTTGGATGTGTTCAAGAATAATGAAGCTACTACACTTCCCTGGTTATTTATTTTTATTGACAGTATTCAGAAATGTCATTCGAACAGTTTCAGTATTGTGTACTGGACTGAAATCATGCTGTGTGGGTGATGATGGTTTTTTTTTTTTTTTGAGACAGTTTCAAAATTGTTCTTGACTGCATTTTTTCTAGGGCATTTTGATATAGAAGATGATATAACTCTGAAATTTGTAATCTTGACTATAGTTCCTGGTTTGTAAATAGGGTGTAATATATGCAGCTTCCAAAATGCTGCTACATGCTATTCTGTTACTCACCTGTTTATTAGAATTGTAATGGGAAATGCTATTTTATCATAAAATGCTTTTATTAGATATTTTATTGGTAGATTTATCTGTTGTGGGGGAAGCTGTTTTTTTTTATTTTAGTAATTTGAACAGGATGCAGAGTAAAGGTGCCATAATTATGAGGGATATGAGGATATACGGAAAAGGCGATTAAAGAGGAAAAGGAATGAAAGAACAAATATGAGATACAATAGAAGTTCAACAAATATATGCCACGGAAAGGTTGTTGCTATTAAGCAAGGTCAGGTAATCTTTGCTTGCAATGGATCATCATGTCTTTAAGTAGCCATCATCAGTCTTGCATCAGCAGCCTGTAGGGCCATACTTCCCACCATCCTGCCTAATATAAAGTGGTTATCATAGGTAGAATGGATGAAATCAATTCCATAGGAAAACAATGCATTTTTCTAGTCTGTTAGGACTCAATGGCAATTCTGAAGCCTTGATGGCGATTCTGTATCCCTGCTTAAAATCAATTTCTGATATATATAAAGAAAAATAGTTTATTGTTTTTGGTAAGTAAATCCCATAAGGGAAATATTCTTTCCAGATGGTTGATAATTTCACATCTCTTAAGTAGGTATCTGTGATATTAAATGGTCAAGAATGAGGAATACGTGGGTAGCATCTTACGTGAGGTTCGTTGTTTCCAGTTTTTGATGATTTCCAGTTTCACTAAATTGGTCTCAATGATGAAGTAGACCCATAGACCTGCATATATGTAAGTTGATCTACCCAACAATAAATAAAATCACAAAGTTCCAACAAAAAATGAATGTTTTTAGCCCTGTCCCCAAATAAGAACAATTAAGGTAAGTTGTTGCATGGACTACCATGGGTTTATTGATAATCCAAGCACATTTGACATTTAGACTGTATAAACTGTAAAATTTAACAATATAAGTAAGAGTGACACCAATGCATCCACAGACCAGTTATCTGCTGATGGGAGATAAAGTCCTCCCAATGACCTTTTAAATGATTTAATTAAAACCCATAAACTAATAAATGCCACCACTGCATGTGTAGTGCCATTATTAATTAAATTTTTTAGTTATGAAATACCAAGGAAGGTAAAAAGGAGGGAAGCGTAAACAAAATGGGGGGGCTGATGCCATAATGAGCTGCCCTAAGGGATGATGGGATAAGGAGAGGGTTGCAATGCTGTCTGCCAAAGTGATTCTTGTTGAGAGGAAAACTGATGTACAAGAAGGGCTTGAGCCCTCCGTTACCTTGGAATGGAGCCAGACAAACTGTCTTGTTCGCATGATCACACGACCTTGATTGTCTCTTAGCCCCATTCCTAAATAAGAACACACAAGGCAAGCTGTTGCATGTGCAATCATAGGTTTGCTGATAATACAAGCAATACTAATGAAGACATTATAAACTGTAAACATCAAAACTAAAAATATTGAAACTTATCACTTAACTGACACCAACACAACCACAGGCGCCTATTATCGAGAAACTTGACATAAAGCCCTCCTGATGGCCTTCAGTAAACCTGTGAACCAACAAATGATGCCACTGCATGTGCAGTGCTGTTATGAAATCCTAAGCAAAGGTAAAGAAGGGAGAAAGTGTCAACAAAAAAGGGGGATGAGGCCACAAAGAGACCTTCACCAGGATGCAAACAGCCTCTTCCCACCTTTTTAATTTTTGTATGTATATTAAGACAAAATGAACCTACTCATTGTCAGATGTATGCAACTAATTAGACAATAAATGAATGAAAGTTAATTACTACTGACCATGATATGACAAGTACTCAAATAGTTATAAAATTAGAATGTGCTTGTATACTAATACACTTTTATTAATTTAAAAAACAAAGATAAGTTTGAGTTGAATAAATCTAGTCCTGTGTCCAATAAATGGAGTCCATCTTTTTTGAACCAAATTGCATTTTTGTCATGTAGTTCCTAATGTCTCATAACTGATATGCCTAGTGACAGGGCTGATTTTGATAGTCTGTCTGTGATTAACAAGCCTTCTAACTTTCTTTGTTGCTTGTGGGCTATGAGCTCCTTTCCAGTTTAACCTGGGAACAATGGAAGACTAAACTACCACCAACTGAGGGTAAGGATTCCTGATGGTTGCTAAATCCTTGAGAATGTGGTATATATAAATGTCTCTTGGGAATAAATTCAAGATCATTCCCCCAACATGCAGGATGATTGTGTGACATGATTCAGATTGATAAATGTAGTGCAGAAGATTAAGGAGCAGATGCCTCCATCATAGTCCAGGAATTCCACATTATATCAAACCTGGCCAGGTCTAATACAAATTTTGTGCCATTAAGTCAGATTAAAACTCTGAGCTTGGCTTAGAATGCCCAAGGATGAGAATGTTCTTTCTTTCTGAAGGTTAAATAAATGTTTTGATGAAGGTAGATGTAGATGGACTGACATATGTATTATTTTTATTTTATTTATTTTACATTTGTTAACCGGGAGAAATCCGACTGGATACATGTCCATTTTCAGCGGAGGCCCGGGGAGAAAAGCTCCAAACTATACAGATAAAAACAGTCAAAAAACAGACAAGAGTCAAACAAACAATCAAGTGAAGATTCTGTTGTTTACATACTAGATATAATGTGAGATTCAAGCAATACTTTATAAGGATGTGATAAAAACAAGAATAAGGTAATGACATAATATTAATAATAATATTTCTATAGATAATTTTATTTAAAAAAATTCGACTGATAAAAAGAACAGGGAGAAAAATCTTGATCATGGGGTAAGAAGTCAGCTATTCCTATGAGAAAAACTGAGGATAAAGGTCAATTATAGTAGAGTTTTTTCAGGGAAGAGTTCAGGAGGATATAGATTTTTATAGAGGAAGGGAATCCATATCAGAGCCTAGGAATTTTCAGTCAGGAAATGAGCATTGGCATAGCCAGTGCTTCTGAAAGTGGTGAAACAGTTGTTTTTTTGAATTGGGGTAGAGAGGTAGTAGAAAGAATACTGGTGGGAAGAGAGTTCCAGACTTTTCCTACAGTGTTTGAAAAGAGTGCATCGCCTCCTGCGTTATAAGCTTTGACCATTTTCAAGAGTGGTCTGTTCGCGGAGCGTAGACTATTTAGGTTAGTATATGGTAGGACTAATTTCTCGAGTGAGGGACATTTGTCAGGGTATTTCAGTATTTTAAATACCTCAGTGAGTTGGGTAACTAACAAGGTTGGGGAGTTCTATCCATTTTAGGTTTTTTAGGTTGATACAATGATGGGTCCTATATGGAGTTCCTGCTGCAAATCTTGCTATATGATTGTATGAGCAGGATAGTTTATCTAGGATGGTTTTGTTCAGGTTAGTAAATATTTTGGATGCATAAAGAAGGGTGGAGAGCAAATGTGTTTGGGCAATGGTCACTTTAGTCATTGGGGTTAGGAAGTTTTTAATTCTATACAGCGATCCTAGTTTTTTGTTTACTGTTTTAATGGTTAAGTTGATATGTATGTCGAATTTCAGTTTATTATCAATAGTGACTCCTAGTAATTTCGTGTGAGGGTCTGGGGAGATAATAGTACCATTTTGGGATGTTATAGAGAAATCAATAAGATGATTTTTGTGGGTGGGTTGAAAGAGTAATAATTTAGTTTTTTTGGATTTAAGATTAACTGATGACCAGATAGCCAGTTTTCAACTTTGGTAAAGCAACTTTGAGTTTTTGTTAATAGTCTGTCAGGAGATATATCCGAACAAACCAGTGTAGAGTCGTCCGCATATTGAATACAGGTGGCCTCGGGAATAGCTCTATGGAGATCATTAATGAAGACCGAGAAAAGAAGTGGACCTAATATGGACCCTTGAGGGACCCCAATGGTATTAGGTAGCAATGTGGAGAGTTTATTCTGCCACAGTACTGCTTGTTTCCTGCCAGAGAAGTAGGCTTTGAACCAATCTAGTGTCAAGTTATCCAGGTAGAGATTTTTTTAAGGTGTCCAAAAGTAGTTGATGGTTGACCATATCAAATGCTTTTGATAGATCTAGAAAGAGGGCTGAGGACACTTTTTGTCATTGCGGTTGTGGTTTATTGTGTCTGTAAAGGAGAGAAGGGCAGTTGTGGTACTGTGTTTGGGTCTGAAACCATGCTGGGAACTGGTTAGAAGGTTGTTATGGATAAGATATTGGAGGAGTTGTTTATGCATACATCTTTCCATAATTTTGGCTAATGGGGACATTAAAGCTATGGGCCTATAGTTAGATAATTCTGTGGAAGCTCCCCCTTTATGGAGTGGTATCACGTGGGATATTTTCCATAAAGTCGGTATTGTCGACTCAGTAAAGGTTCGATTGATAAGGATAGAAACCGGGTAGGCTATAACATCTGCAGTTTTTTGAAGGTATTCTGCTGGAAGTAGGTCTGCAGAGGGGGTAGATGGCTTAAGTTTTTGTAATAGGGATCTTATTGAAGATATAGGGACACTTTTTAGATTGAAGGTATTTATAGGTTGTGGTAAATTATCCATAACCGGTAGGTTGTTGGTGGATAGTTGGTTGGCTAAGGTTTTGATAATGTTTGTAAAGAAAGTATTGAAGGTATTGGCTATTTCTTCGGGGTCTTTATCCATTGCTATTTCAGGAGTCGGAGTAGACGATTTACCTGGGTGGAGAAGGTTATTCAAGCCTGCCCAAAATTTCTAAGGGTTATTTTGGTGCTTATTCTGTAATAGGCAATAAAAGTTTTTTTTGTCAGTTACTATGGCTTTTTTCATTACATTTCTTAGTTGTTGGAATTTAGTGCGGTCTAAGATGGATTTGGTTGTACGCCAGGTATTCCAAGCTTTATTTCTGAGTTTTATTTTAAGTTTGGATTCAGTTGAGAGCCAAGGGGCAATCTTTGTTTTAGTTTTGATGAGTCTTTTGGGGGCATGAGTATCTAGTATGGATAGGAAAGTGGAGTTGAAGTGTTCTACTGCTTCCTCTAGGGGGAGATATTTGAGTGCTGTCCAGCTACAGGATTTCAGCTCATTTTTAAATTTTGTGAGGTCAAAGTTTTTTTTGTTTCTTACTGATCTATAGACTGGGACAGTGGAGTAGCCTGGTTTATTTTTAGTAATATATGTAATAAGGTGATCACGAATTTCATTTGGCAGAGTTCCGGACATATACATTTGGGGGTGACTGTTTATGAGGATCCAATCAAGAATACTTTCTTTTTGTTTAGAGTTTCCCATATTAAGTAATAGGTGGAGGACCACCTGCCTAGTCTCTTAAGAACTTCATTAGAGTGGCCTTAGGCCACAAAGTCAGAAGCACAGCCAGTTCTGAATGAATGGGAAGTTCAGTGGTTTGGACAAATGCCTAAGAGAGATAGAACTCATTTGAGTTGGTTAAAAAGGTTAGTGTTGGTAATCTTGTGGCCTTCCTTGGTAATAAAGACTATGCTGTTGAAGTTTGGGTGTGGAAATAATTCCATAAGTATTCTGACCCAAGATACAGGACATGTGGGGGGGGGGGGTCATTGCTTCTATACAGAGCAACTTGGTAACCATGGCCTAACTGATCTGTTTTTAATCTGGTAATCCAGACTGAAACCGCAACTTGCATGACAACTATATCAACCCATTTAAGCCTGCTAATTAATCCACTGATTCTGAAAGCAACAAAGTATAACCAAGAGAATAAGGTAGCCCAAGGTCAATAATTGTAACAAAAATTTTAGATAGCATGCAGGCGATGCGAGATTGATTTCAGTAATGCTGCTCCTATGGGACATATTTTTCCATGGCTGAAACTATTTTCCTTGTCCACCTCTTTAATCATTCTGACAACTGTCAAATGTTTTGTGCAGTCAGGCATCTCAAATATTTTAGCTAATAAGTTTAAAGCAGGATATCTGAGCTGCAGAAAAAATAAACAAAATATTTAATTGCTGAGGTGTATCTTCTCTTAGTGCTTTTAGTGCATGAATCCCAAAACCAAGAAGTTGTTATCCTACTCCAACCAGCCAGATTCCTTCCAACATTAAGGTAGGGAGTGTATGTGCTTGTGAAGCCAACATTTTGAATTCCTGAACCTGTAATTGAGAAAGTTCATCAGCTGATTTGTTTTTATTTTCGTTATTTTGTGCTGCAGTGAAATACATGTTAATCTTCAAGAAAAGGAAAAATAACAGTCTTATGACAGAGTTGATGCAAACGTTGTTGGATGACTTTTCAGAAAGCACCTCAAGTACAACTTTTTTGTCCATTGTTGGATGACTTTTTAGAAAGCACCTCAAGTACATCTTTTTGTCCAATCTGAATATTAAACACTTGTTCTTAAGTTGATATTGCCATTTATAAATTGACTCCCATATTGGGAAAATCTCAAAAATGTGATGTCTGACTTAATTTGATAGCACCAGTTTTTGGCTTTGGTTCTGAGAACCAGTGTCCATTAAAATAACATCCCATGCCAATGTTACCAGAAATGTCAGTGAAAAATTGAAGATTTTCATTGGATACCCAGTGATCATGTCAAAACGATGAGCAGCTATAATTTGAAAGCAAACTGGGCAATAATCTGAGATCTTCTCTTAATATCCTGTTAATCATGATCCTGTGCTAGTTTTTGTGACCTCCATGTAGAAGGCATGTTATGGACATGATGAACATTTTACCTGGTACTATGGCTCTACATGCAAAGTTGGGGAGAACCAACAGATCCATGACTTGTCTTACTGTTACCCTTTTGGACACCAAGGTGTTGCTAACAGAATTAGTGATTTTGTTGAGCTTTTCAGTTGGGAAGTAAAAACAACCTTGTACAGTGTTGATCTCAATACTGAAAAAAGTTAACATTTGCAGTGTTCTTTCTAATTTATCTTTGGCTAGGGGCACACCTAAAGAGTTACATAAATCAATGAAGGTCTGGAGGCCTTCCTTGGTTTGGGTCTCACCATTTCCCATAATTTAAAAAATATTTAGATTTTGAAACTCAAGGTAGTCCAGATTCAACTACCTCCAGCATCAGAGAAGAATCTTACAGAAGCAGTTGACCACAGAGCACCACACTGGCATAGCTGTGTCAAAAAAAAAAAAAAAAACATGCCATGGAATTCCATGCCCTGCAAATGCCAGTCCTGAAGGCTGATGGGTAAAAAATGGAAAGCAGATTGCATGTCTACTTTTGCAATCCATGGGTCCTTAATTCCCTTTTATGTCAAGCAATGAGTAATAAACTCTGGAGTCTTTCTTTCTTATCGGTACCATCATTGACTGATAGCCATTCTGGGTATCATAAATGATGTGTTAACTGGTAGTCTCCTGGTTTCTTCTTGGGAACCAAACCAGGAGGGAAAATAATGAATGGCTCAAATAGAAGTACCTGAAATGGACCCTTAATGTGTCCTTGTTGTATTGACTTAAAATGAGGACCTGAACATTTATTTTCCTTTCCTTTCCTTTTACTGATATTAAGTTTTTGCATGTTGAATGCGTGTATTTACTTTTGGAAATTATGGAAAACCAGTTGGAAAAGCCTTCAAAACTTAGTTTAGTGACTTCTTGATCTGCATGCTCAATTATAATTTCTTTAAGAATTTATATTTCTATTTTTGTAGAGGAATGGTACCAATCTGGTTTATTTTATCTAAATCTACAAAAATGGTGGGCTCTGTTGGACCCAGCAAAATATGATTTGCCCCGGTCTGTTTCTGACTCTGGATTGGGTTGAACTGTGTTTTGAAATTGAATTGTGCTTGGGGAACCTTTGGAATCTTTGTGAAAACAAATTATGTCAGGATGCCTCCTACCACAAATGTTGCAAATGTGAGGAAATCTGCCTGCAAGCCAGACACATTTTTCAGAATTAAATGCCCAATAAGATTTGCCTTTTGTGGATAAGTGATCCTCTTGTTGATTAGTATCATTTTTTGTTTATCTACCATTACACTGAGCCAGGTGTTCATATGTGTGGTCTCCCACTTTAACTGACTGTCTTTCAGTTTTAGTTTCCTGAACCTTTTGTCATAGTGGTAGCAAGACATTCCCTATTTTAAAACATAGGCCTCCCATACAAAGAAGAAATAACCTTGCAAGGTAGTAGCTAATGAAGGATGCTTATCTATAACCACCACCATGTAATGTATGAACCCAACAACTCAGTTGTCCCAAGACTTTATCTTTAGGTTTTTAGCTTGATGTCTGGCCAGAACTACAAGGGCTTTTATTAGATCTTTGGGCACCCTGTGGTCAGTGTCAGTGATTGTCTGAATCCCTTCAGCATCTGTAAGGCCAAATATATCTACAAACTCTCATTTTCAAATTGTTTTCTTAACTGCTTTGGATATATGTGCAGTGATTCCTGAGCCATGCAAATTATTTTCATGATTCTTGTCCCTGTTGTTTGTGCTGATGTTGTTATGACCTTGTTAATGAGGAAAATGAAGTATTCTAAGGGTCTATGAGTACCATTCTAGTCAGAAGAACTCGATCCTCAATAACAGTCCTTAGATTTGATGGGTTGGTATTTTCCTGCCTACCATTTGAGCTAATTTGACTCTGCCTTTTTTAGTCAGCACTTCAGTAAAAGCCTATAAGTACTCATCTGTTTACCCCATTTGAACTACCATCTTGATTAACAGACACTGTCTCCGTACCTGAGTTGTCCTTTTGAACTGAACTGTTGCCTCCTTCCTGATCTTTCGTCTTGGCCTTTTGGGAGCCAGAGATTCTTCTGCATTATCTGACTCAGTGACTTGAACTAATGGTCTCTTCATATTTACCTGTAAAGTTCTACAACTTGAAGATTCTTTTCTGCTAAAAAGTCCTCAAAGAACTGTCTGGCTCCTTCTGAATCTCTGTTCCATCTTTGTTTAAGAACTTGAATTAATGCCATAAGGAAGATCCTACAAAGACAATAAAGCATTAGTAAAGTCAGTGATATCTCTAAAATATAGCAAAGTTAACTTGATTACACTCTTATGCCAGTGTCTAATGATTTTGATAAATTCTTGTTCTTGCTGTTGCTATTACTGCATGTAGAGTCCTACCCTATACTCTGTTAGATATACTTACTATCTGACAATCCCGTTACCCACTTACAAAACAATAAGATCCAAAAAAACTTTAACCTTACCAACTTCCAAAATGAGCTCAGAGCATGCAACTGGTTTCTCCTAAAACTACTTCTGCTGGATGATGCAGTGGATTACTTCAATAACAAATCCCTTGCCATCCACAACTCACATGCCCCTACCCGCCCCAACAGGACCAAAACAAAAACAGCACCTTGGCTCTCAAAAGGCACAAAATCTAAAATAATACTTAGAAATAAAGCATGGGCCACATGGTGTGCTACAAGAGGCCCACAACACCAACTTAGATATAGACAATTAAGGAACAATACAAAACATCTATTATCCTTGACAAGAAAAACTTCTATTGCCAACTGCAACAGAAAAACCATAATAAACCCCAAAAGTTCTGGGCTGGCATAAGTAATCTATGTCACCCAGGACATATTTCTACTCCCTCCTCTTTGGTCTCAACCCATGATTCACCAGTAGACACTGCAAATACCTTCAATAGCTTCTTCACAGAAACTATCCAGTCCCTGGCCAGCCAACTCACTCCCACCTCCTCTATCTTAGATAATGACACACCTAATACCCCATTCTACTTTAACTTTCAACCTGTTCCTATCACTCTAATCCAAACTCTTATCAAAAAATTAAAGTCTACCACTCTCGCTGCTAACCTCCTCCCTGCATAGTATTTGCAAAAGGCTGTTGATGTCATTGATTATCCAATCTCAATCTTAATAAGTAGAACCTTATCCAAAGCCTCCATCTCCTCAATTTGGAAAGTATCCCGCATTATACCTCTACATAAAGGTGGCAGCTCCATAGAACTATCAAACTTCAGACCCATAGCCATCCTATCTCCACTAACTAAAATAATGGAAAATGTGTATATAAACAGCTCATGCACCACCTAATTCAAGGTAAGCTGCTGGCTGACTCTCAGCACGGCTTCAGGCCATTCCACAGCACCACCTCAGCTCTTCTCTCTTTCTCTAATTTCATTAACCATAACTATAATAACAACCTACTTTCCTCTGCTCTCTTTCTAGATCTAGCCAAGGCTTTTGACATGGTTAACCATTAGTTACTCATCCATACCCTGAAAGCCTTCTCCTTAGACTTCCACTCTCTCCAATGGTTTTAATCCTATATATCTGAATGTCAACAGGCAATCCTATGGCAAGATAAGCTATCATCCTGTCTACCTATCACCTTAGGAGTCCCACAGGGCTTAATACTAGGACTCCTTCTGTTCTCCATGTTTATTAATGACCTGTACATTGTTATTCCTAAAGCAACATATATTCAATATGCAGACGACTCCATGTTGATCTGCTCAGCCACCTCACAAGCAGATCTTCAGTCTTTAACCCAGAATACTTTCAATACTGTTGAAAAATTGGCTCACTAATCGCCATCTGTTACTAAACCCTAAAAAAACAAAGTTGCTCCTGTTCACTCCCACTCATAGGTCCAACCCTCCAACCATTACCATCATAACTAATAATGGGACCACAGTTTCCCCTAAAACCCAAACCAAACTCCTGGGAGTCATAGTAGACAATAACCTTGCATTTGATGCACATGTCAATCAAACCATCAAAACCATAAACAAAAAACTTGGATCCCTTTACAAGCTCAAACCTTTCCTCACTCCTCTTGCTAGAACTGATATTGCCCGTTCTCATCTCCTGTCTAACCTCCTTTACACCTCCCCTCTACTCACAAACCTGTGCACAACTGAAATTAACAAATTATCCTACTGTTATAACCACATAGCTAGATTTACCACTGGTTCAACCTATAGGACTCAACACTCTCGCAACCTAAATCTTCTAGGGTGGCTTGAACTACCTTCCCTACTACAGATTCACCAGCTCATAGTAGCTCATAAAACACTCTACTACCCTGATAATACATCAGCACTCAAAAATATTTTTAGCCCATATAGTAATCACAGAAAACTATGTTCATCCAATAGACTTTTGATCCAAACAGGCAAATTCAACAACACAGCTGCTGATGCCTTGCTTGCCAACTCAGCTGGCAAAACCTGGACTCAGCTCCTTGCTGACCTTACTCTTGAACCCTCACTTATACTGTTCAAAAAAAATCTCAAAAAATATTTTAAATCACACTAGCTATGCCCCTGCTCTAATCCTGACTAGCACCATCTCTGTGTCTCAAGAACTTTAATACAATTGTATTATGCATACTAAGTGTCCTAAAGTAGAATTTCTTAATTCAGCCTTCTATCTTTTTGTCCTACACGTGTATAGTGCTCATTTCTGATTTAAAAAATTTGTATAAACAGTGTGTCACATGTATTCTATAAACTGGCTGCTGTATTGCATATGTAACATTACTGTGTGGAGATTTTCTCCCCTGGCCTCTGCTGAAAATGGACATTATCCAGTCGGACTATCTCGGTCAACAAATGTAAAATAAAATAAATAATAAAATACTGTTTTCTTGACTATTAACTGTTAAGCTGCACCCAATTCGCCTAGGTATTGCTTCTCTCTATCACTGCTTGCCCTTCTTCTCAAACTGCCCACCTATTTTCTGCCCAGTAACTGCTAATATTTCTTCTTTCCATTACAGTTTTACACTCACCCTGTAATATGACTGCTTCTTCCTCACCTGCATTGTGTCCTGGATCACTCGCTCAGGATCGAGGACCCAGATTACATTTATTAGAAGATGCCAGTGTATGTCCTAAATAATTACCTGTATAACTTGACAGGTGTCTGCTATTTAAAATCTGTAATCTGTAGAATCTGTGGTGTTCATACGGACAGGGACACTACAGTTCTAGGTATCCCCCACTCCCTTATAATATATCATTTATTTCTTGCTAACTAAAATTACCAGTGTGCAGGCATTGTTTAGATAATTTTATATTAAGAGAACATTCTCTAGTAGACTGACTTTGCGTAATGTTTTTCTACTGATTGTTTCTCTGGTTTCCTGATCTGCCTGCCTCATGATTGTACCCACTCCATTTGTCCTTGCTACGCTCAGGCTCAGTCCACTCTCTTACCCTAACCATATTCCTACCACCAAACTGCTATACAGACATCTCCCCCAGCGTACATCAACTAAATTCCTTCCTCCATCACAAAGTGAAGCCTGTCTCCTCAATAAATAAAAAAACAATTTATTCAACTAAACTTCTCTACTGTAAATTTTCAAATAAGTCACACCAAACCTACCACTAACCAAAATCTGTCATGACACACTTTTATGCTCTCCACAATACCTTTATGCGGTGACATACACCCCAAACCAGGACCCAATACACTCAATCATCCTGCCACACCCATCAGCAGAGATTCCCACAAGTCATTATATATAGTAACCATAAATCTCCAAAGTATTTGTAATACAATTTTGGACATTTACGTATGGATTGCTCTCCAACAACCAGACATTATTGACACCAATGAGACCTGGCTGAAACCCCATATTAAAGACACTGAATTTTTCCATCCAGGTTTTCAAACAATAAGCTTAAACAGGAACAATAAAAAAGGAGCCAGAGTTGGTCTTCTTTTTTCCAACACCTATAATCTAGTTCAGTTTTCTAACCACATACCACAGTTCACTAAAGCAGAAATACTCATAACTCTCTTAAATATGAATAACAGTAAAAAAAAAAAAAAAAAAAAAACTTTGCATCATAGCTCTCTACATACCCACTGAAAACATTGAAGTCTGTATTTCTTCCAATATTAAAAATAAGACCATCATACTAGGTGACGTAAACATCAATTGGCTAGAACTCAACTCCAACCACCCGTCCACAAATATTAATCTTTTCAACTTCACCCAGCTCATTGATTCCCCTACTAGACCTAACAAAGACAATAACAATGGATCCATCTTAGACTGGAATTTGGTTACAAACCTTAACAAAATTTCCTCATCTCGAACACTCCCAAACACCCCCAGCAATCATATCTCAGTCTTTAGTAACCATGCTCTCCCCCAGCCTAAACCAACATCAATACCAAGAAGCAATGAATTTAACCTCATTCAACCCTGTAATATTCAACTATATCCGAAAAACACCTGATTGGACCTTACTAAAAACCCTCTATTTTGACAAAGTAGTTGATCACTTCAATGGCATCTTCATGAAAATGTTAAATAGTTTTGCACCCATCTGACTACAGAGGTTCAAAAATAACCATGTCACTTGACTATTCAAGTTTACTCCACTCCTCTTGCATGCCAGAGACAAAATGTGGATGTCATGGCAAGCACATCAAAACACCCCAGACCAAATAAAATTTAAATAACTATGCAACTAATTCAAAAAAAGCTAGTCAACAAATATAAGAGAACACTAAAACTTCAGTCCAACCACAAGCAGACCCCTAAGAAATCCTGGAAATTAATTCCCTCACTACTTAACTCTGCAAAAAAAATAACCCCTGCCCTCGTCCTGACAAATTCTTGAAGAAATAGACTCCCTTTTTAATACCTTCTTTTTTAGCTCTACAAATTACACCATGTCACACACTCACCTCTAGAACACCCACTTACTCCTCTTTCCTCACTCATAAGCAACACCCACAAAAGCCCAATACCCACCCCTCTATTACCTTTATTCTAAAACCAATCCCGTTCACAACCATAAAAAAACTACTTTTACAGCTAAAACCTTGCTCTAATGGCTCTGATGACATCCTCTCAAAATACCTCAAAATCACTACTGACAGTATCACTTACCCCATAAGCATACTTATCAATAGATCCATTCTTGAGTCCCATGTTTCCAAAAGCTAGAAAAGTCTTTCCTTCTCCCTTTCCATAAGGGAGGCAATAATACTGACATCACTAACTTCCAATCCATTGCTATTCCTTCTCCAATCTGTAAAATGCTAGAAAAATACATCAATATCCAACTGTTCCACCATCCTCTTGACAAATACTTTCCCCCTCACAGCATGGGTTCAGATCCAGCCATAGCATTACAGCTGACCTTCTCTCCTCTATGGGCACTGTGAATAGAGCTCATGATGATGGCAAAATAATCTCCACCCTCTTCCTTGGCCTTTCCAAAGCATTCAACACTGTTTCTCACTCTTTATTTACTCTAGGATCAGATCCCCCCCACTCTAAACTGGTACTCTAGTTACTTAAAAAGATAGACAACAGGCTGTCAGATGGTATAACTCCTTCTCTTTCTTCCTCAACACCCCTAGCGGAGTTCCCCAAGGGACCATTCCTATCTAGCATATTCATAAATTATTCCCATACCTCTGCAACTCAAGGATCTGTCATTCAATATGCAAATGACTCTGTTATTGTCTGCTGTGCCAACTCTATCTCTGATCTACTCCAACTACCTCAAAAGGCCTTCTCCTCTACTGAATTCCAGATGCACAACAACCACCCATCCATAAACCCTAATAAAACCAAAGTCATACTATTCACCCCTATTAAAATAACACCCTCAGTTAAATCTGACTTCACCATCTTCTCTCATAGTAAGTCTATAATCAAAGTCATCGCCCACACAAACCTTCTTGGAGTCACTATCAATGAACACATGAAATTCAACCTGCATATACAACACAGCATTCAGAAAACACACCTTAAACTTGGAATCCTCTATAAACACAATCACTTCCTAAGCCCAACTGCAAAAATAACCCTTGCCACAACGTACCTATTACTTTCTCTCATCTATGGTGCCCCTTTACTTACCAATATCCAAAGCTCTACTAAATCCAAACTTGAACATGCTACAATAAAATTGCCAAATTCACAACCAATTCTAAATACTCCACCCATCATTGCTGTGCTCTTAAGTCTCTAAAATGGCTAGAACTTCCAAGCTATCTCTCCTACCTGCAACTATGCACTGCTCAGAATATACTCTTTAGACCCTTTGATTGTCCTGCCCTAAGATCAACATTCAGCTACTACCACACAAACAGGACCATTAGATTAGGGGAATAGAAGTAATTTTTTTTAAACAGCTTTATTGGTATTAATACTGAAATAAAGAATTATTATCTGGGAAAATGTATAATTTTCAATTTAAGTAAAGATTATAAACAAAATCAGACGTATCTTAACTATATACAAAGATGTTCACCACATATACAATATAATAGTACAATAATGTTGATATACATCAACTATTTACAGAAGTATCAAGTTATTTTTATAATAAATCATATACCTTATTCCACATATTACATATAGTAGTATTCTTGGAAGATCTTGACTTAATAGTCAACTTTTCTAAGTAACAGACTTCAAGAAGTAGATTTTTAAATTTTTGAAATGAGGATGAAGTTTTAGATTTCCAATTACTTGTAATGGATTTCCTGGCAACAGATAGTATAGACCAAATCAAAGGGTATTTAGTTTCCATTATACAATCTGGAACTGGTGTATTAAGTAAAACAAGCAACTCAGAGAGTGTAAAATTATCAGAAAACATTGCTTGCAAAAAGATATTAATATCTTCCCAGAATTTTTTAAAATCTGTACAATCATAAAACATGTGAGATGAATCCACATTCATTTTCTTATAACACCTCCAGCATTTGACATTCTTCTTACTAAATTTAATTATAGTAAACGGGGTAATGAATGATCCATATGGAATAGAAGTTCTTGCAGGTTCACAAACCTAACCTACCGACGCAGCCAGCTTCTTTATTCCTGTGCAATATCCAGGAAGTGGAATACTCTGCCCTTATCCATTAGAACAACTGAAAATCCCACCTCCTTTAAGGTTTCCCTTCACAGCCACTTATTTTCTAACTGGAAGTGTGCCTGCTCAAAGAACCCCTAAAAAAGTGTACGACTATTTCTTACCAACCTTAATTTTACTTTCTCTTTTGGTGTGAGGAAATTCCTTTGTAGGTAGACAGATAATCCCTCTTTAAATAGAAATTATACATAGAGTACATTGTATGAATCTTTACTCTACAGTATGTAGATTACTGCTGTTAATTTTCCCTTGTATTTTTGTACATACTTATTCTTTGCATTCTTTATAATCAGTTTTGTACTGCAAACTGTTTTTGTACATACTTTTGTGTGGCAAATTTTCAATTTCTTGTACTGTGGAGCTTTTCTCCCCGGGCCTCCACTGAAAATGGGTTCTCTATGGCTCAGTGGACTTTCCCGGTAAACAAAATGCAAATAAATACATATGCTTCGTGGTATATACAGGACGGTTCTCATTACTTTTTTTTCATTTTTTACTTGAGATTTGTGGTTGCTGGAATGAACTAGGTGGAAGGGGTGTGCTGTAACTTAGAAGCATTGGGAAACTGTTAGCTTTGCGTTTAGTGTCTGTTGGTTGTGTAATTTGAGAAAGCAACCTTTATTTATATTTATATATTAATATATTATATATATAGTTATATTTTTTTTATATTTTCTGTATGTCTTTGGTTGTGCTGATCCACATAGTTTTAAGAACTGAGCCTGGTGTGTGTGTAGTGTGTGTGTGTTGTGTGTGCGTGTGTGTGTGTGTGTGTGTGTGTGTGTGTGTGTGTGTGTGTGTGTGTGTGTGTGTGTGTGTGTGCAGGATATGAGCATGTGAAGATAATGCTGTCTTGAAAGACTTTGTCTATAGTCTGGTGTGACCAATAACACACTGTATCTTTAATGAAGGAGAAAGTGTGGATGCTGTTGTGGATATGGAATGTTGGCATGGAAATGCTGTGTTTCCAATTTCTATTTTAATTATTTTGTATTTCTTTTAAAGGTGCATGCTGCTATGCTGTACTGCTTGCTGGTAAACTCTATTTGTGGTTGTAAACCCTGTGTATTTAGCTCACTACCTCGCTTTTTTGTTATAAATTACTGCACCTGGGCTCAATGACCAAGCCTGCCAGGGATTAATCAACTGCCAGATGTCCAGATGAATGACAGCTGACCCCAAAGGAAAATGTAATCTGCCTGGTGCACCTCTTTTTGATTTTGCCATATTGGTTGACTCCTGAGTAAGCCACGGGAAGACTTGAACACCTTCAAGTAAGAGGTAAATTTATGGGCAAACTGCTGGCATCTCTTATACCATGTACTAGAACTGTAACTTCTGTGCCTGACTCTTGCATTCATGTACCTGTCGTTGCTGTTGGCTCACAATTTGACTTTCCTGGTTTTTATATCTTTTTTTGACAGTGGAGAGGAGAGAAAAGGCAAGGTCGCGCGTGTGACCTTTTCTGCCAGTCTAATGATTTGACACATGAAATATAATGAAAGATTTACTGTTGCAGTGACTTTAATGTTTGCCTAAAGTGATTGAAGCCTGTGTTGCTTGGCTCTCTACTGAATAAGATTATGAATAAACAGTTGTTTCTGTCCCAACTCAAACTATCACCCCAGAAATAGGCACATTGAGGGAATAACCATCCTCTAGGCCCAGTAGTGCCTTTGGCTTCTGATCACTTTCTGTTTTTCTTTTTATATATTTTTATTTATTTATTTATTTGTTTATTTATTTATTTATTTTAGACTAATTCAGAGGGGTGAAAAGAGTGCCATATCCCCGCCAAATGAGACAGCTGCTCATGACAACATAGAAATGAAGAGACTTGAGCAGTTACCACAGCAGATAAAATGAATTAAATAACAACTCTGTCTCTGTTTAATCCTGACTAGCGCCTATATGCTTGCTCTTTTAGAATGTTCTTGTCTGCTAGTAAGGAATGAAGTGTTTATGTGATGGCCTCTGACAAAACCAGTAATGATGGAAAAAATAAGTAAATGAATATTAAGAGCCTTATTTCACTAATATCCATTCTTCTTCTTCTTTCGGCTTTTTCCTGGTTAGGGGTCACCACAGCGGATCACCTGTCCGCTCATGATTGGCAGTGGAGTTTTAGAGTGTCGAGTTGCCAGCCAGGTGCCCAACCTTCCACAGAAGGCACACACATGCATGCACTCATACCTGTGGCCAATTTAGAGTGTCCAATCCATATCTATAATACTACAAAATCCACCAATTACTCTATGCTTATTTTTGAATGGACTTTAAAACCAAAACAATAACTCACTCAGCAGTTGTCAGACAGCAAGACTGGTCACTGTTGAAACACTGCCTGTTGAAGTGAGCATTGTTGTGAGGCAAACCAATATTTGAGAAAGGCATGAGCTGTCTATGATCCAGGAATGGAGGGAGACAGACTGTCTTTCCGGCAAGATCTTGACTGAGCTAAAAAGATCAAGAGCCTAATGCATATGCTCCAAGATAACCTTTGGGCTTGCACAGTTAAATCCATTCTGTTTTCAAGGGGAGACCTCCCAGTATCCCACCATGTAGACCGCACCTCCCTCTACACCTTCCTCCTATATATGGCTTCCTTTCTGATAGTAAATGGATGACAATGTGATATTTCTGAACATCGAGACCATTAAGTCTAACACTCACTTAACTGAGTACTCAGAACATTGAAACTGGCAGATCAAAAGATTATAAACTTTCAAGACCGGAAAAAAACAAACTAGCGAAAACCACCACAAATTCAAAAGCCAAGAACTCGACTCAGGCCAGTCCAAAATGTAAAAAACATAAAAAACAACAAATTTTATTAAGCCACTGTTAATAAACTGATCAAAAGATTATGCCAGATGGCAACAGAGTGTTGGAGCTGTGGAAAAGTCAATAGATTGGAAATTGGATCTGTAATCCAAGGGATAAAAGAATATGCCCCTTTCCCAGAGGTAGTGCATTCTCAGAATTATTGTATATAATTAGCAGGGGATGTTGTGGGGTTCAGGGAGGCTTGCCTCCATGCAAAAACACCATTAGATGGACTTGTTTTGTTTAGTGCATCAAGGATATGGTTTTGCCTGCTAACATAACTTTTTGATCTTCTGGATTTAGCTTGATTAAATCAGTGTTAAATGTTTTGATATTTAAGAATTTTGTGTTGTGGTCTGTCAACTTCCCAACATAGATCCATATATTTCCTTGTCCCCTCTGAATGCTGATATCAAACAACATTTAACCAAAAGATAGTCAATGAATGCCATTTGGCAAAATGGCATTCAGAAAAAAAAAAACAAGTTACCCCCCCCCCTCTCTCTGTATATATATATATATATATATATATATATATATATATATATATATATATATATATATATACATATATACATATATATATATATATATATATGTGTGTGTGTGTGTGTGTGTGTGTAAAATACAAATGGTGCAAATGTTTCCACACTTGCGTATGTATACAGAAATGATATCCAGAAACAAATAAATCCAGCACTTGAAACAATGTAAAGAACAAGAGTTTTATTAGGTGAACAGCTTATAAAACTCACAAACTGGTTTCTCTAATCAAGGTAGTCATTCTGATCTGCTTAATTAACCAAAATTAACTGTTTATACCTGCTGCCGATTATATCTCATGATCACAGACCCAGTATGCAGAAATGTCCTGTGCATCTTTAAAAAATAAAGCATAAAAATGCAGGTACTATAATGAAAAATGAAAATAACAAAAATTAGAGGTGTATTTCAGGGAAAAACTTTCTCAGTTTTTAAACTTAAATGCATTGAAACACAATGGTTGAGAAATCATAACAAAGCTCACTATGCTTTAAGAAGTCAGCTGTGTTACTACACTTCCTGAGTAGCGAAGCCAAAAGCATTCAGGCAATATATATTAACAATGGACATAAAATACTAGCAATATATCCTAATGGAGAACCTAACTAAAAAAATGAGTTTTTTGCAAAGCAAAAGTAAAAAGTTTTTTTTTTTTTCTGACTGCAGCCTGACAAAGCAAACTGCTGTACTTTCATTACCTTGGCTGCTAACATATGGTCAAGATAAGTAATACAAGGCAGCTACATATTAAACAAATATATTCTGTGCCATATGTACAAAAAGTATGTAGGAAAAATTTAAAATCAACACACAAAAATAAACTCCCGAGAAAGCAGGATAGTTGAATAAAACTAAGAATAAAACGATCACAGCCTCAAAACACCAGCAACCACACCAAGCCTTGGAAGAAATCCGTTTATTCACCGACTAAGCGCTTTCACCAATTCAATGGCTTCATCAGAGTCCTCTGATGAAGCCATTGAATTGGTGAAAGCGCTTAGTCGGTGAATAAATGGATTTCTTCCAAGGCTTGGTGTGGTTGCTGGTGTTTTGAGGCTGTGATCGTTTTATTCTTAGTTTTATTCAAAAATTTAAAATCAATTGACCAATGTAAAAATCCCCCTGTGAAATAAATGAGCAATTCAATAACAAAGAAATCTATTAATATAAATACTAGGCTAAATGAGGTTTGGTAACAAACTAATTTGTCCTGGGACATCTTCAGGTGGGGGTTAGATAAGTATAATAGCTGGGAATTGAGAGGGTGAGGTGGGGGGAGGAAAGGGTTAATGGGAATGAGGGATGACTGGGAGGGAATGAGGTAAGGGTAGGGAGGGGCTTAAGGGGTTTATGCAAGTGCAACTGAGTAAGAAGTCACATTTTGGCCTTATAGCATTTGTGTTTTCTGGGTAATCAATGGGAGGATCAGAGTAGTGATGTCACTAAATGGCTTAAATTTGAGTTATGTGAGAGGTTGAGAGGTATAATGTTTCTGCTTTTCAGTTGATATCTGGGGCTCACAAGTAACGGCCCAGCTTTCCAAACATGACTGGAGTGGGCTTAACCAGTAAGGCAACTTCCTTTGACAGGCATTTCAGTTTCAGATTTCATATCCTTCTGGAAATACCTATTAACATGAAACTTGTACTTTTGGCAACTTTCTAAGATTTTATGGGCAATAATTAGGTGGTTTACAGCTACCACTGAGTCTTTTCACTGGTTATGGAGCACCTGAGCTCAGCAGATCATGCGCATCCATGTAAAGGGGGGGGGTTCATTTTAAATTAAACTATTGGCATTAAACAGCAACCATATTACAGAATTAAAATAGAAATATTCAGTTACTAATATTATATAAATGCATGGGACTGTTGTGGATTCCAATAAAGGAGTATATGGACTTTACTTCATAAATTTGGGTCAGGTCCTCAAAACACAAGGCCATTATCATATGCTTCAACTGTTCAGTGTTGTCAAATGTTTAATTCTCATCTTAGGTTTAGGTGAACATTATGTAGTATTGTTGGCATGATGAAGCATAAAGGACTTAGGATCGATATAATTACATTGAGTTAAGTTCTGGCTTATGATCACCAGAGTCCTTAACTTGCCTGTAAGTGGTAGGCTAGGGAGAAATAGTCAGCTAAAAGCTCCCATGTGCATGGAATGGACAGGCGAGGACATGGATTAAGGGTTTATGCCATGAACACAAGGAACAGGATATGATGTGGACTCCTCAAAGTAATACTTTGAATTGGGAGGGGATGCATGGTTGTGGTTTAAATTGGTGGGTTGACGACAGAAGTGAGGTTGTTTACTGTTTTGAAGATTCCATGAGCCTTTTCATCAGTTCAGGTGGTATGGGGGTGTGTAGAATACCATGACCTCGTTGCGGTTTGCCGGGGCATTATATAAATTGTTGTCCATTAACCAGGTGGGTAGCAGATCAGATGGTATGTTTTCTGCCAGTGACATGAGGTAGAGGAGAGTGTCAGATACAAAAAGGGGGGGGGCAGATTTTGTCTCATATTTTGGTTTATTTTCATAAATTGCGGTTTTCTGGAAACTTGGTAAAAATTGCTCAGGATTGCAGTTGGGAAACTGATGGCATACCCTTGGGTTTCCAGACTTCATACCATTTGGGTAATGGGAAATTTTTGCTAATGCCAGACCTGTTATTATGTTGTGTTTTGAGTTTTTTGGAGCCACATTTGTAGGTTGTTCCTATTTCGGGCAGGCAAATACCGGGGTTGTGGCTTTGTTCCATTTTCTTGCTCTGAGGTTAACAGGTTTGTACAGAATGTCCAGATGTTTGCCTCCCATTTTGGTTTGTTTCATTAAATAGTGGTTAGCTGGAAAAAGATTGTCAAATCTTGCTAGCTTGGTTAGAAAATGGTTACAGGAGTTTAAGGTTTAGACTTTCTACCCTTACTAGAATTCATGGGGAGATACATTTTTATCTCATAATTTAGGTTTTTCTTGTAAGCACATAATTACCTTGCAGGGATGACATCAGTAGTACACTTAAACTAACCCAAGGTGGGGATAGGTTTAGGGCAAGGTAAATAATATCAGGTGAGGCACAGATACCGTCTCACTTTTGACATTGCTCTTAAATTTGTGGAAGATGTGTATGTCGACAATGGGGTAGGCAGGCAGATGCTGTGTGTGTGAGGGTTCAGAGTTTAATGAATATTTGTTTCACTTCACTGAGGGCCTGAGATTTATTCACCCTCATGGTCACAATTGAGGTGATGGGAGCCATTTTGTGTTAGTTTGAGTCCAAAAGGTTGTAGGCAAGTGATTTGATTCACATAATGCAAAGTATTGTGCCTTTTCAGGGAATTGAAGGGGTAGGTAATTGGATGCTATAATGGAGGAGTTTGACTGTGCTGGTTTTCTGTGTAAATGTGTGGGTGTGTGAGGATGGTGGCTTTGCTGTGGTGTCCAGGGTGACTTCTGTGTGCATGGTATGGCTGTAAAGATCTTACACTTACTTTCCTCAAAATTAGGTTTGTTGGGAGGTATGGGTATGTTATAAAGGTACTTTACTTTACTTTGGTGGGGTTTTTTTGTTTTTTGTTTTGCTTTTGTTACTTTAGTTACACGTGTTGTTGTAGCTGCTAGTGGAACACAACAGCACATGGGAGGTACTGCCATGGTCATGCTGTTTCACAGATAAATAGGTATTTCTTTAATTTTAACTTGGGTAGGAATGATTACAGCGTGTTATATTCTGAAACTTGTTGGAAGTCTGGTAATGTGATGGGGTGTTATATTAGCTAAGCCTCTCCTTTATTTTGGATGATGTAGCAGGCTCCATAATCTCGTGTACTGCCAGAGGTATGGAATGGTTTTAAAAATGTTCATTGCACTGACTGTTTTTCCTTTCATTACCAAGATGAGGAGTGCTGCCACTATAATGTGCAACAAATGGGTAAAAGGTGAAACCCTCTCTAATCCATTTTTAGAAGATTTACTGTTGTCTTTGTCTTTGTAGATGATGGTGTTATGTGGGGCATTCAGTTGCTGTAGTGCTATGCAGTGAGCTTGCAGATGGTGGAAGAAGGTTGCTGCAGTGGCTATCCTAGTCATTAAAGTGGTGGGTAACAAGGTCACATGGGGGAGCACAAAGTGGGCAACTGTTACTGGCTTGAAGAAAGTGGATTTCAAAGGTAATGTATTCTGTTTGTGAAAGTTCTGGTTGCTGGAGTGGTGCGCAATGAGGTTACAGGTAATTTTATTTTGTTTAGTGATCACTAAGACATGTCAGTGTTGGTGGGGTTTGGGAAAGAGGGTGGAGTCACAACAATCGTTGGATCACAGGTGAGGATTACGGTTCTAGGGTCCTTATAGGCTAGGCAAGTTCAAACCTTATTTTCACATGCGGCACTAAGTATTCTTGTTCAAGAAGGACATGGGTGGAACCCTTGTAGTGAATTTTACAGATACTCATTCAGTTCAAATTGTGTTTTGAAGATGGCCAATGAGGTGTTCTGTTGATATATAGTGGGACTTTGTTCCAAAGGAGTGGTATCTTCTGAAAGACATCTGTCCATCAAGCATGCTTTACTAATGTTACATAACAGGTTAAGGTCTTTAGAGGAATTTTGGCTATTATATTGATTTGGAAAGGAAATTTCATTTGGGGCATTATTGTGTACATTGGGCAGTAAATCAGGGCTGCAGTTAGGCATGGTGTGCAAGTGTTTTTGTGTGGTTTTTCATGGCATGGGTTTAGTGTTTTTTTAGTAGATTTGACAGTTAATGACCTGGGAATCATTGGGAAGTTACTACTGGTATTTAGGTAAGTGAGAGTTTAGCTAAAATACAGAGATTATGAGATTATGGTTTGTTTCTTTAGCTTTGGAAAGAAATCAGGGGGTTAACTTCAGCAGTTTAGGTGATTGATTACTTTGGCTGTTTATGGGATAGGGCTTTTGCAGGTCATGACACAGATCTAGTCTGGTTAGAGAGGGTGGGGTACACCAAATGATGTTTGACTTCATGCCTTTTAATGGGTGGTTAGATTGTTTGAAGTTTGGTAGAGAGGGGGAACAGCCTGGTCAGGCCTGTGGGCAGAGAAGGGGGGCAGGCTTGCTCTCTTCTGTTCCTCCTCTGGTGTTGAATGCTCATTTCAATGAGTTGGGAAAGGAAAGTGAGCAGTTGGACGCTGCTTGATAAGTAAAATAAGTGAGCAGAGTTAAGGATGCTGCTTATCTGGTGGCAAATGAAGTGAGTGATGGGACGCTGCTTCATAAGTAAACTAAGTGAGTGGAGGGATAGATGCTGCTTACTGGATTAGGATGAGTGAGGTCACGCTGTCCTAGTTAACATTACATGGATTAATATCAACTATAATATGTGTCTATTAATAAATATTGTCTAACAAAGTTGTGTAATGGAAGTTTAATGAAGGACGTCAAACATTATTCAGTGAGATGTGTTTATTAAAGGGGACGGGACAAATCAGCACATACAACTCACCATACTTTAACACCTACATAATACAGAATGTCACACCTTTAGCAGACTATGCACAGTTTGCATTCCAGAGCCTTTTCTGAAAAATAACCTTAACAGGCATAAGATAATCAAACAGAAATAGTTTGTTAATATTAAATACTATTAAAACAGCACAAAATAACAATGCTATCAGCAAGATGTATTATTTACAGTGATAATAGTCACAGCCTATTCATAAATATTATGATATATTATAATCCACACAAAGCCCAATTATTTTTGTTTCTAAATTTCACAAACAAATTCACATATCTTGGTAACTGTACAGCCTAGACACATATTGGTAGAACACTTTTGTTAACCATACACAAGTTTTCACTTGACAACAAGAGATTCCTCTATGAATGCATGTTATTGCGATATTTTCATCAGGTCTATATCATGTGATCGAAGAATCTCTTCTTCGAACATATAATAATCAATACATATACAGCGAATGTTGTAAACCAAGCATAGCTACATCCTTGAATTCTTTCCTCAGGTAAAAATTCAGTTGGCCATTATTGGGAATCGTCCTTTTCTTCAATGTAGAGCGATCTTGGAGTTGATATATTTAGTTAGGGTGGGTGTGGGGGGCTGTGCCTCCACTTGATTAGTGTTTTAAAGTGTTTTTTTTTATTTTACAGCCATGTGAATTTTTTCTCGAGGAAAAAATTTGAGGACATGGCCGTTCGCGGTTTACAGCTTTCGCTGTATATGTGTCGATTATTATGTGTTCGAAGAAGAGATTCTTTGATCACATAATATAGACCCATTTTCATCAATATGAAAACATATGCTTTATTGTTTAATTAGCAATAAAAATAACACAAATATCTTTAAATATGTACAACTTACAGTGCAAATAGTAAATATAGTTTTCAACAACATTTAAGGTTTAACTGATGTGCAAAGGTTTGTAAATTACTTGTCTTTAGAAGTATTAGTGATTATGAAAAACAACAATATTTCCAAATATACTTAACAAATAACTAGCAACATCAGGGGTATAATGGGATATAAATCGGCACTGACAATAAATTCCCACCGTGGCATATCACATCATGCCATTCAATAACATGTAGGGTTCTCAGTTATGAAATCATGAACACAGCTATAAAAATAGGAATAGTAAGGGACACGTGATTAATTTCTCTACCACAGCATATCTTAGGTAAAAATCAAAGTGCCATTTTTTAATAACTTTTTACACTTTCTAAAACTGCCTATTATTCGTTAGGCATTTGCTTAGTGAAAGAAGGCAGACCCAAAAAGGTCTAGGTGCCATAAGGAGATATGGGTATGATATGCAAGTATACAAAAAAGAAATGTTATGCTTGAATGAGTTACTAGATCTGCTACATCTGTATGTATACTCCTTTAGTCTAGTATTCTGGAGCCAAGAAAGCCAAAAGCATCCCAACAGTATATGTAAAAGTAGGGCTATATTCTCAGTAACAGATTCTACAGAGGGGCAACAATTCTGAGATCATGCAATAGTAGCGGTAAGACTATAGTCCCTTCCCTTTTGTATAAGTGATTTTACAACAGCTTTTTCAGTCATTTGTGGTCTTTAAAATAGCTGTCAACGTTATGATTAATCACTAAATTGGCATATTTTTTAATCTGTTTCAAAATACATATTTTCTGTTTAATGCTATACTCATAAGAACTATTAAGGCTGAAACACTTTATAGCAAATAAAGTTTACAAACTTTTCCTTAGGGTATTAATAAAGGCTGGAGTTGCTGTGCATTCATGAAACATTATGCCAAACTATTATTATTACAAGGTGATAGGGTGGTTTGGAAATGTTTTGTGCATGCATTTGAAGAGTGAGGGTAATGATGGTATTAAGGTTATTATAGGATTATAGAAAAACAAACATATATTCTTTGTAATATTAAGTTTGTTAAAGGATTATGAAAAAAGCATATATTTTAAGTATTTTGAAATAGAATAATGAGACAGTCTGAAGCACATAAATGCCAATTAAAAAAAGTGTCTGCACAGAAGATGCATCACTATCCTCTACCACACACTTCCTGAAAGATTTGTACCTCACACACAAAAATGTGGTTTATAACTATGTGCAAAAAAAAAAAAACTGCTGAATTAATTTTATACCTGCATTTGAATTCCAGCTCCATATATGTTTCATTAATTGTCAGAGGTGCCGTTTTTACAGAAGAAAATGTTATGCAACTCAAAACTGTTTTGAAATTGTTAGTCTTACATGTGAATATCTCTCAAAATCTGAGTTTGGTTGTTATACCTGCTGAGCTGTAATAAGATTTTAACTTTCAGCTTTCATATTGATAACTATGAAAACTTTAATAATTCTTGATGTCATTAAAGTGGCAGAGATATTTGCATCCCTCACCATTATTAATGGCACTTCCTGTAACAACAACGGCAAGTCATTCCTCAAAAGACAACTCTTTTATGTATACTTTATTTGCTATTAGCAACTATTGTGCTACAACTGGAGTATAACATAAACAGAAATGCAAAAATTAATAGCACCAGTTTGTTCTCCAAAGAAATTGTCCATAATTGAAAGCTAATGAAACAAATACTAGAACACTAAATAACAAATGGTGAATTATTAGTGGCAGTGATCTCCTTTCCCTACATATTATGGGACAATAACATGAACCCTTCAGAGTAAGAATGTAAGACATGTCACTTTACTGACAAATGAAGAAGTAAGCAAGAGAGACAGCTGATCGTAGACCAATTAGTCTGATGCCAGTGGACACAAAAGTGATGGATCTGAATCTAAAAAGAGAACTTCAAATAATTACAGGACAGCAGGTCACACAACACAGGACTTTCCTTAACACCAAAGGAAACACTGCTGACAGGGTGACTGAAGGTCTCCATCACTGAGAGAATCTGTACATAAGTTTTACAAATTAAATTTATCTAGGTGTTCAACATGACTTTTCTGAGAACAAATGTCTTTAAAGCAGTCTGTGCTATTTTCATTAGAAAACTAGATATACAAGGAAATAATACATTGTGTTCCTTGTGTAGGTGTGCTCTTCCACAAAGTACCACATGGATAATTATGCAAATTATTCTTCAGGAAAGTGGGCGACAATGAGAAACAACTTGATTTATTTTGTGCAACATTCAAAAGTAAAATTCAAAAGTAAATTTGATAAATACAAAGGAATTCTACAGGAAACAAAAATATCAGGTGTGGGAAGGAAACATAAATAAGCCCTGATGATGGTGTAGTATGTTTGGAAGAGGGCTGCCTGCTCTCATATCTGGTCTGCCCATGACCGCATATACAGATGAAACTTTATAAAAGTTGAATATGTTCTGTGGGGGTAATGAACCTCACAAGGCTACCAGTGCAGGGACAAACTTATGCAGTACCTTTTTAATATAACAAACTTTAAGTATGTTAATTTTTGAAGAAAATTATACAAAAGGATCAGGGAAAAGAGGACTCACATGATCAGTTGTATGCAACTATGGTCTTATGAAGCTGTACATATGGCCAAAAATAAAAGTCCCATTTAAAATCTATTTTAATGTAAAGTTATCGGTTACTTGATGATACCAAATGACCTAGACAAATGTACATGAACATGAGCACAAACACACACATACACACACACACACACACACACACACACACACACACACACACACACACACACACACACACACACACACCCAAACACACAGGAACAGGATAATAATAATAAAAAGAAGGATGAAGACATATAGCTAGAGATTCAATAAACACATTTTAGACTTTGTGCTAAGCCTATATGGAATTTACATGTTTGTATGGTCTGCAGCAGTAATAATTCCATATGTATGCAGCACACTGTGTTTAAACATAAACATGTGTGGTTTCATGGCCAGCAACAGTGTTGCTGGCCAGGAAACAGTGTAAAGCAACACAAACACCTACATAAATGTGCACCTGTTTATCTATGGGCAAACTAGGTCTGCAAGATTGTGTGGAAAGCCACAATGACTACCAGAGTTATTAATACAACAATATATATAGTTCCAACATATTACATGAAAAATTATACAGTGCACAGTATTGTAGAAACCTGTTTCAAGCATACTGAATGAAAGTTTTGTAGAAATGATCATTATAAATAGTCAGGGGAAGTGTGCATGTATTGAAAAGGGACACACAAATGAATTGCAGGAATGAACACAGGGGAAGATTAGAGGTGAAACATGGTAATGTACAGCAGATGATGGCATGTAATTGAAGACAGTTGTAGCATGAACACTAATCACATATCGATGTAATACAGTATAGACTGTGTGGTTATTGTATATTATGTGACTGTCACCCAAGCTGCAATATTGATAGAAAAAATTCTTTGTGATATAAGCATCCAGGCATGAACAGTGGACAAGACATATATATGGGATGATACATACAATAGGGGTTAGGTGCACATTGTGAAGCTGTGCAAAATGAGTTGCCTGAATATGAATGTAATGTCAGCATAGGTCACAGCCAAGTGGGGTACATAGTAACAGACTCATGGACAACAGTAGACAGAAGCGAGCACAATCATGGACAATAGCAGAATAATGCCACCAGTAATCCCATGTCTCTGACATAACATATCTGATTGTGAGTGATCAGAGATGGCTCTGCATGAACACAATTGTACAACTATTATGATTTGTCAGCAATCTCTGAGGGGAATCAAGCACATCTTCCTTCAAATTTAACATCTGCCGGAGGTGTTAGGAGGGGCACTATTACACCTGTATTTGAAAATATGAGCAATCTTAACTAGCTGACAGGTGCGCATGCCATGTATATATATATATATATATATATATATATATATATATATATATATATATATATATATATATGTATATGCTATTGTTCACACTTTCATGAATGTAACCCATGCCATCAATGTTGCCTATCAGCTATGTTTTTACTGTGTGCATCACAGGAACATGTATCACATATGCATCTGGTATAACAGCACCATCATACCCTAATATTTATGCACCAAAACGAATACTTAGGTATGGCTGATAAGATGTGTTGGAGGTCACTATAGCAAAAGAGGTGCACTTCAGTAACTCATCCCTATAAGATGTGTTGGGAGGTACATGCAACAGCGTGCATTGTACTCAATTACTGGTGTGATAAGGACTGAGAAGAATGGAGCTATAATGCCCTTTGATGTGGATGTCCTGCACATACATAGGATTTGCGCTGCATACAAGGGAGTGGTCACCACTGTGGGCACATGCTGGTGGACATTCTGCATACCAGCTAACTGAGTACACAAATCACATATCACCTGACGTGCTCATAGGAGTGTGCTGTCAATATTGTAATTATCTGGTATATTGGATCTATATAATTTCATCAAACTTTACTTACCTCGACTGGCTATTCATCGAACTGACTTCATTGAATGGCCCTTCATTGAAAGTTCACATCAGTGAACATTTTTCTCATGGTAAGAAATCACTTGGCCAGCATACCTACCTACACACATGCCACAGTACATAAAACCCACTAAAGTTGGGGCTATGCACCCCACAACCCCAAATGTGGGGGTCTGTGCCAACACACACCCTACTTATATATACTAACTCCAAGATGATACTACAGTGGGGAAAATGGCAAATTTCTGTATGTTGGCCAAGTGACTTTCTTCACTGAGAAAAATGTTTGCTGATGTGAACGTTTGATGAAGAGATGTTTGATGATATTAGTTTGATGAAGTAAACTCTTATGATGTAATGTACACCCCATGTATTTGCTGTCATAATGGAATTAATCTCCCACTGATTTTTCTACATCTACTGTGTCCCCATGGCTGTGGCAGCAGTCTTTTGTGTGTGTTGATACTGAATGCATTATACCAATACCACACTTATATTCAATAATTGTTCACAATTTGCAGTCCTCCACAAAACTGGTTTGAAAAAATAATATGTAAGCTAGTTTGGATGTATGAGACTTAAATAATGGACAGGAAAGGGCATAGCACAGATCACTGAGGCATGGATCTGGTCACTGTTCTCTAGATAGAGGTGACTTTACACACTGCAACATATTTGTCTTGCCACTCATGTAATCCAGTTGTCTACCCACTTGGTGACATAAGTGGTTATGGCTACTTGCAACTGTTTTTCTGTAATACCTAACTGTGGATTTGAGTCAAATGCCTTGGCCAGGTCAAGTTACACAGGATGATATTGCTGTCATCATGATTGCCCTTCCTGAACACAGCGAGCAGATGTAACAGACATGATGTAACTTTAACAAATCAAATGTAGGTTTGGTACACGGTCAGGATATTACCTGTGTCCTTTTAGAGAAAGTCTATTATGACTTCTTGGCCTGCATCATAGATGAGAAGAGTCAGGATTGGTTGATAACTCCATGCATCATGTGATGGTCCCCCCCAGTTAGAAGAATGCATGTTTCTGTTCTCCCTTCTATGGGAACATAGGCTGTCTTGATGCTGTGTTGACGTAGAGATCAAACAGTGTTATGTAGGTCAGGTTTAAAGTCATGTTACAGGCAACCTGTGATGATGTCAGGGCCCATTGATTCTGTGTTATTAGCCATAGAGAGTGCACAGATTAGCTGAGCTCCTGAGAATAAAAACTGAATAATAGGCAAACCAAATAAACCAAAAACCGCAAAGCCAAGTGAATGCTTACTAAAACTGAATAATTTAATATCTATATATCTATATATCTATATGGATCTACCTGAAAATGCCGAAAGTTGTAAACGCCGATGACAAGAACACAGTATTCTAGATTTATTCTGTACATTTTTGTACCACTTCATGGGGTGGCAAAAGCCACATCTCTATGGCTAGGCTTACAAATGCCCCAGGGCAGATAGCCTAGTACTATACTATGAAACTATGAAACCAGAAGATCGAGAACGGAGAATACCAACAGTTGAGAATCCCGATGCTGAGAACACTGACATGTTAAGGTAAGTGTGCAATAGGGACGGATGTCAGGGTCATGGTGTGGTAAGGTAAGTGTGTGATAGTGACTAACATTAGGGTAGGGTGCGAGTCAGGTAAGTGTGCGATAGTGACGACTTTAGGTTTAGGGGCAGGTTAAGTGAGTTAGGGTTAGGGTGCAGGTAAGGTAAGTGTGCAATAGTGACGGACTTGAGGGCTAGGGGGTGGATTAAGTGAGTTAGGGTTAGGGTGTGGGTAAGGTAAGTGTGGGATAGTGACAGAGTTAAAGGTGGATTAAGTGAGTTAGGGTTAGGGTGCGGGTAAGGTAAGTGTGCAATAGTGACGGACCTTAGGGTTAGGGTTTGGGTTAAGGTTAGTGCATAGATAGTTGTGTATGTAAGGTTTAGTGTAGGTTTGTAAGATTTTTGGTGTGCTTGTGTTGTGTGTGTGCTTTTTGGGAAATGTATTTGTTTTGTTGATTGTCGGGATTGTGGTTTGTCGGGCATGTGAAGTTTCGTGTTTTTGAACTTTCTTTTTTTTTGTTTTTTTTTCGTGTTGGTTATTTCTTGTCAGTGTTTTGGTGTGTTGGTGTTATCAGGTAGACCCGTATATATATATATATATATATATATATATATATATTTTTTTTTTATCACCTGCATGTTTAAATATGTCTAAAATGTATATGTTGACTTGTCTGAAATTATTCTTTTTAATAATTATATATTTTTGATGGTAGTTATTACTTTCTAAAGGTAGGAGTAGCGATGGGATCACCTTGTGGGACAATATTCACAAATTTAGTCATACCTTCTTGAGAAAAGAAGTCTGTATTTCACAATGAAGAATTTTGTAGGTATATCAAGTTGTACATCTGTTATTTATAGGTTCATAGGTAGGTTCATAGGTAGGTACTAGGCTATCGGCCCAAGGGCCTAAGT